>NW_011494732.1:0-17321 GCF_000754665.1 Bison bison bison | reverse complement strand
TCCAGGCAAGAGGTGACCCAGCTTGAACTTGAGCAGAAGTGGACATGAATAGAAGTGGTGTCCTTGGAACGTATTTTGAAGGTTGAAAGAACAGGTCTTCCTGACTGGCTGGACATGGGTGAGTGGGTGGGGGTGAGTTTGTATCAAGGATGATACCTGTATTTTTGGCACATACGACTGGTGGACGGACTTGCCGTGATGGAACATGAGGAAGACACAGGAAAGAGCAAATTTGGGGAAGCGGAGGATGAGGAAGGAGAAGTCGTCTTGTCTATGGAATGGTTTTGTGTTTACCCTTTTCTACCTCTGACCAGCATGATTCCTTGGGATGGAACCACCTCCTCATTGGCCCATGGCTGGCCTCTCAAGATGGTGCCAGGAAACACAACACTCAGTTTTCAAGGAAAGAGAGAAGTTCCTTGCCAAAGAATTCCAGGCCATTTCAGAGGAGGTGAGGTTTGTTTGAATAAAACCCAGTTCTCCTGGGTTGCCACCATCTGTCTGTTCCCCAGGAGCCCCGCCCCTGCGGACACCTGGGTGTCATGGACTTGGAGTAGGTGGCCCAGTTTGCAGATGGTGGAGAAGGGGTAGGAATTGTATTCACAAAACCCAGTGATCCAGAAAACCATTGTGAGGCAGGATTTTCAATTTCAACAAGGGTGGGGGGAAATTAAAGGGTGGTGTGTTGTGGAGAGGGGGGAGAAGCAGAAACAAAAATAACAAGGCCATTAATCTTTCATTAAGTTAAAGGGATGAAAAGGAACTGCTTTAAAGTATCATTCTTCCCCAGCACCACAAGCATGTTGCCCCCCGCTGACTTCAAAGGCCCTGACGAGAAGTTGGTTAATGTTGTTGGCACAATATCAGGCCGTGGTTTACTTTTGCTTAAGTATGATCTTTTTTTTTTTTTTTTCCTTCTCAACAAAGAAAGCGTCAGGGTCGGGCACTCTGATGGGAGGAGGCCCACCACGTAAAAGATGCCTTTGTGTTGTGTGCAGAGGCCTTCCTGAGGCTGGCTCTGCGAACACACGCTGTTTGCACACTGTTTGTCACAGACCCGAGAAACCACCACCACACGCACACGCAAAAGTCTGCCAGAAAGAGCAGAGAGAATAAGATCATTGTCTTCACTCACTCTCTACTTTCCGCTTCCAGAGAGTCAGGCCCGGTCCCCGACTTGGCATCTGGGCTCCCGGTTGCCCCAGGAGAGGCAGTTTGCAAGACAGCATTGCTTTTCCAGCATCTCCCACCTGTTCAGTGCTTTGCAGCCCAGGATCTCTCACCTGTCTGGGGGCTGCGGGGAGGGAGCTTTGCTGCTTTGGGAGGCTGTATTTGTCTTCAAGGTAGCGCTGTTTACACTGAAAGCAAAGCTAATTGGTGGTGAGTGGCAGGGTTTTGTGGTTAGGCCCTGGCTCTGTGTTGGCAGCTGCTGAGTGTTGAAGGCAAGCTATCCTACCTGGCAAGTGCAAATGCCCCAGGGCAGAGGGAGAATGAGGAGGGGGGTGTCTGAGAGGGTCTGATGACCTGCTTGAAGATACCATTGCTGGAAGCCCACCAGAGGGCTCCTGCTATATGGGAAAGTTGTTTCAAGGTCTTCTCTTTTGTTTTCATGAGAAAAGCAGGGAGAATAGGAAGGAAATCAGTTGCTGTCTTTTAAGAAAGATGCTTCAGGGACTTCCTTGGTGGTCCAGTGGTTAAGACTTCGCCTTTCATTGCAGAGGGTGAAGTTTGATCCTTGGTTGGGAAACTAAAATTTCGAATGCCTCAAGCTCCAACACCTAAAACATAGAAAATTCAAAAGCAATATTGTAACAAATTCAGCAAAGACTTTTAAAATGGTCCATAGCAAGAAAAAAAAAAAAAAAAACTTAAAAAAAGAGAAAGATGCTGTAAATTTGATTCTCTAAGTGCCATACTTGTTGGGTGTCATCACAGGTAAGGGTTATGTCTTTCAGACCCAGAGGGAGGTGACCAAGGCCCACCTGGTATTCCCGGGACTGTTCTGGAATACACAGAATGAACAGTCTCTGCCATCCTTGCCGTCTGCTTTCTTAAGCACCTTCACCCCACACAATAGATTGCTTGCAGTCAGATTAAGCCAGGTTGGATCCAGGCTCTGTAGTTACCCTGTGAGATGCTGAGCAAGCTGCTCACGTGCCATCCCCTGTTCTCCACTTGATAGAGTGACAAAACTGTCTCCCAGGGCAACTGCGAGGACGGATGGGGACAAAGGGCATGGAAGCACCCAGCATCTACGCAGGGTTTGGTGAGGGCTGGCTGGTTCCCACCACCGTCACAGACGGGGATGTGTCTGCCGAACGGCCATGGGAAAGGGCACAGGCAATGTTAGCTTTGCCAAAAAATATTTACTTTAGCGAAAGGGAGGGAGGTGACAGTTTGTTTTTTTAAAAACATCACACATAGAGGTTTAAATAGGATTTCATAACAGCTTCCCTCTGCATAAAGAACCAAACAGGGCAACTCAGAGAAGTAGAAATAATTTACCGGGAAGGGAGGGGAGGCACAGAAGTAGATCCTTCCATGGGGCCTAGGCATGTGGCGTCGGAGCCTCGGCCTCTTGGGAACCAGGTGACGTGAAGCAGGTTCCTCGCGGGGCTTTCTTGTGAATGTGTGGGACAGCGTGCCTGCACACAGCATCCACTCAGGGTGAGCAGTTCACATCATCACCATCTTTATTTAGTAAGACAGCCTTGACCCAACCTAGACCCTTTGGAGCAGAGAGCTCCTAATTTGGAGTTACACAAGAGGTGTGGATTATTATTATTATTTTTAAACGTTTAAATATTTTTAATTTTAAAAACATGTTTAAATTTAATTTTTTGAAATCTTTTATCGGAAGGATTATTAACAGCAGCATGAAGAATCCCAATCCATCAGGTCCCTAGTTTTCCCCAGAACCCCACCAGCATATTCTCATGTGTACACCTTTGCCATTGGGATTTTCAAGGCACAATGAGAAGCTGAACAGGGCCTTGCTGCCCGGGTGGATTCTGACCTGCCACTAGCTCGCCGCACAGGGTCAAGCCCTGTTTGACTTCTATAGGCGTTGCAGCTGTCCCAGGTGGCATGGAGTTTCAGCAGGGCAGTCCACTTGGGGGAGAATGGGGACAACCAACACTGACAGGCAGGTGGAAGACAGATGGATATGGGCCCAGGCATGAGTATAGATACGGGTTTGTGTATAGACGCGGGTATAGATATGAGTATGGGTCTTGGAGGAGGGCACAACAACCCACTCCAGTATTCTTGCCTGGAGAATCCCGTGGACAAAGGTGCCTGGTGGGCTGTAGTCCATGGGGTCGCAAAGAGTCAAACACACCTGAAGTGACTTAGCATGCGTGAGTACGGGTATTGATATGGATATGGTTACGGGTGTAGATATGGGTCTGTGAATAGCCACAGATATGGGTATGGTACGTGCACAGCCATATGAATGGGTGTAGATATGGGTCTGTGTATAGATACGGGCCTGTATGTTGATAAGGATACATGTATTGATAAGGATATGTGCATTTATAAGTGTTTGTGTATCGATATGGATGTGGATATGTGTATTGATAGGGTACATATATAGATACAGATATGGGTGTAGATAAGGATACAAGTATAGATACGAGTATGTGTATTGATAAGGGTACAAGTATGGATATTGCTATGGGTATGTGTGTAGATACAGATATATAGATAGAGGTCAGATATACAACATGGGCTTCCCAGGTGGCTCAGTGGTAAAGAATCTGCCTACCAATGCAGGAGACTCAGGAGACACAGGTTCAATCCCTGGGTTGGGAAGATCTCCCGGAGTAGGAAATAGCAACCCACTCCGGTATTCTTGTCTGGGGAAAATCCCATGGACAGAGGAGCCTGGTGGGTTACAGTCTGTGGGGTCGTAAAGAGTCGGACATGACTTAGCAATGCGCATGAGCACGCACATGCAGATATACGATATAGATACAGGCGTATATACAGACACAGATATATAGATAGAGATACAGACACAGGTGTAGATATAGCATTTTTTTTTTTTCAAAATGGGTCACTGGTGGACAGGCAATATCATTCGAAAGCTGGGAGGAGGCTGATGAAAAAGATATTTGGAAGGCACTCAGTGTTTGGAGATTTCAAAATAAGCGATTACAATGCTGCTGGTACAGCAAGCATTTTAAAAAGACCAACTTTCTTAAATTTCAGTTGACTTCTCTTCGTTTCAGTTTCAAAAATGGGTGTATTTCCTAGGTCAAAGTGTCTGTAAAATAATCACTGAAATGCCTAACTCTCCACTCCTAATTCTAGACACTATACTTTGGCCATGAGAATCTATATTTGTATCTAAATGTCATTCTGGGTAGGCTAGGTTAATTGCAGTAATAAACAGCTGCAAAGCCAAAGTGATGAAATAAACCAGGTTTTCCTCTTGCCTGATTGCAAGTCCATTGCGAATCTCTGGGGGTCCAAAGGGACCACAAGACAGACTGGTTCAAGCAAGAGAGAAGAGCAGCTGAAGCTTTGCCAGGCTCTGTGGCACAGGAAAAAGTGATGCAATAGAACTGAAGGTGGTCTGGGTCCTGGGTGTAACCCACACTGTTTCTATTCAGCACTCAAAAGTCAAGACTAGACCATGATCCCACCCAGCTGCCGGGGGATCTGGAAGTGCAATCATACTTATACATAGGATTCAGGGGCCCAGACTCAAGACTTGGAATACTACTGATACTTAAATACCACCACTACTCCTAAATTCTTCCAGAGTGGTCTCTCCAGGCTGAACCTCTCCCCTAAACTCCAGACTCATATACCCAACAGCCTTCTTAATACTTCCAAAAGGTAACACTCCAAGGTAACATTCCCAAACCCAAACCTCTGGTATTTCCCTCCAAACATGTTCCCCAGTTCAACTGATGGTAATTCTGTTCTTCTAGTGTGTTACTCAGACCAAAATTCTTAGACTCATCCTTGACATATTTCTTCCTCTCAAAGTGAAGTGAAGTGAAGTTGCTCAGTCATATCTAACTCTTTGTGACCCCATGGACTGTAGCCTACCAGGCTTCTACATCCATGGGATTCTCCAGGCAAGAATACTGGAGTGGGTTACCATTTCCTTCTCCAGGGGATCTTCCCGACCCAGGGATCAAACCTGGTTCTCCTGCATTGGAGGCAGACCTCTGAGACCTTTAACCTCTGAGCCCCCCAAAATGAGCAAACTATAAGCTTTCTCCTCAAAATACACAGGACCTGGGCTTCCACTGCCACTGTGCTGCTCCAGGCCGCCCTCTCTCTTACTCATATTATTGCAATAGTCTCCAGAACAGTCTCGGTTTCCATCCTTGCAATCTTCAGGCTTAGCTGCAGTAACAAAGGAATCACAAGATAGACTGGTTCAAACAAGAGACAAGAGCACAGATAATAACTCTCTCCATACTGTCCAGACAGGCAATCTGGGGTAGATGGAGTGTGTGCTAAGTTGCTTCAGTCGTGTCTGACTCTGTGAGACCCTATGTACTGCAGCTCTGTCTCTTCTTTGAACCAGTTTATCTTGCAGTCCCTTTGTTACTGCAGTTAAACCTAGACCCTCTACCCTTGACTGTAACAATGCAGAGCTAGGGTAGGGCCAAGGTTGGCCTTTTGATGATGGTGGTTGATGGAGAAGGGGGTCACCAATGGGGAAACCCTTGCCTAGGAAAGTGGACATTGTCCACCAAAGTGTGCTAAGAGATATTTCATCAAGCACACATATTTTCAGAACAATTAAGAGTCTGTGGTCTTTATGTCAGCAGTAAATAAGAAAAGGCAATACATTGAAATTTAAGGGGAAGACAGCCTTATCAGAGTTTTAGCACAAGCTTTCCTTCACCTAATTTTTTTGACTTTTCTCAGGTTTTGCATGAGAAAGGTCTTTGGAAGGCAGAACAAAGGGACTGTATACCTTTAACCTGTACATTTATATATTTATACATTTCTCCTTTCGCCCCCTAGCTCCTGTTATTAACTTCAGATGTTTGTCCATTTCAAAACTTCGTAGATCTGAAAATTGAAAAACCCTACGTATCTTTATTTTCTGATCTGGTCACTATATTCTAGAATATTATCTTCCCCGTTATCACAAAAGCACTGCTTTGAAATTGTCTCCTTGGAGAGTTGACTTACACATGAAGAACTGTTCTCGTACCTACCAGGCTGGGAAAGGCGTTAGGGTACAGAAGTGATATTGCATTAAAGTAGCCCAGGAGAGGGGGGGCGGCTTGAAAATCATGGAATCAAAGGAAAATGATCCAATATTTCAAACAAAATCAGGTCTCGTATATTTCTGCTCCATTACAATAGGGTAGGTTAGATCTAGTCTTACCGAGGCTGCGATCTTAGATGTGGAACTCTGTAAGTGCTTGAAATGTCTTCTATTTTACTACATATACAAAGGAGCTCTTTAATACAGCTACTGTCTGTGACATGGAAGTCATAGCTCAATTTTCTTTTTCAACTAAAACCACTCTAAACTGGAAAGCTATCCCACTACTGCAGAAGTTATCGCTCCAGTATTCCCCATGGGTGAATAAGAAATATACTTTTTTTTTTTCTTTTTAAGAAACAGTTCATTGACTAAATTACCCGAATAGTCTACCTGTCTTATGTGAGCTGCATATTTTTGTGAGTTTTAATATCTGTAAAATATTCTTTTGGTCAAAACTGAAAGCTGCAAAGTAAGCGTTTTCTCTCACATTGGAAAGTAAGGCTTTTGTAATTATAAATAGCTTTTTCCTCCTCTTTGCTAAGCTTTGAAGAAATTTAGTTTATTAATGGTTTTAGAAAGTAAACTTTCTGGGATGTAATTACTTTTTAACAATTTATCAATAAGCAGACCATCTGCTCACTATCTGCCCCATAAAAACAAATCTAAAGTTAGTGAACCTCCAAAATTTTGCAAATCAAAGATGAAGTTGACACAGGGCAAATTTATCCATATGATTGACTGGTTTTATGCCCAAACTCTGATAATCATGTCTTCTGTAATTTTTGAATACATCAATACAGGGAGTAAGTAACATGTAACAGCTACTGTTTTAAAGCTGGTTGACTTTAAAAACAGTGAGAAAACTCAATCTTTTCATATTCATTCAACAAATATTTATTGAAAATCTGCTATGTGCTCGCAATTACACTGTCTCTGTTCTCATGAAATTAACAATCAAATGGGACCAACAATGAATAAACAGACACAAGGGAATATAGCAAGGCTGTGCACTTAAACCCTTTTTATCAGGGAAAGCATTAGGGTACGTATAAATGGGCACCTTAATTGGGATGTTGGGAAGATTTACCATGGAAATGACATCTAAACAGATTCCTAAGGAATAAATATGAATCTTCCTAACTGAACGTTACTTTTACCACTCTGAGCCAGGGAAACAACATGAGAGAGAGTTCCAAAGACTGCCAAAAATTCGGTATGGCTGGAGTGTAGACCATGAGCATATGGTAGCCAGGGATGACGACTGAGAAGCAAGCAGGGGCCAGGTGGTAAAAACCTGATCATGTCCTAAACTAGCTCGACGGCCGTGAGGATGGAGAAGAGTGAACTGGTGTGAGAGGCAATTGAATGATGGGACAGATAGAACTCGATACCTTGTTAGATGGTGGGCAGGGTTGGGGGGTGGGTGAGGGAAAGAATGGAGGATGGCTCACAGATTTCTGGATGGACCAAGATAGGGAACCCAGGGGAGAGAGGGCTGAGTCTCATTTTGAATTTGCTGAGTTAAGCTATCTGGAGATCTCCAAGAGAAAATATATAGCTCCCAACTGGACATGTGACTCTATATGAACTTACTTCTCTCAGAGTAGAAACTCACCTTTATCCATTCAGGTTAGGCTTACGTCTCGTCAGTTGTGTCCGACTCTGTGTGACCCTATGGACTATAGCCCGCCAGACTCCTCTGTCCATGAGATACTCCAGGCAAGAATAGTGGAGTGGGTTGCCCTGCCCTCCTCCAGGGGATCTTCTCAAACCAGAGACTGAACACCCGTCTCTTATGTCTCCTGCTCTGGAAGGTGGGTTCTTTACCACTAGCACTAGCTGGGACGCCCAGAGACGTCTTTTTATCTTTGGAGTGCCTAGGCTTGATATAGTTTGCTTTCCATCTGGAAATAGTTGTCTACTTCCAGGTTTATAATATATCCCATGTATTTAACTTGTTGCTTTGAGATTTGTGCTTTTTTTCTGGGAGACCCTACAACCCTGAGTCCCCCCCAAATTAAGAATTTCAGTGGTATTCTGATCTGAGACCTCCATGGGGGGTTACATATTAATATATCTCCATACTGTAGAGTAGCCCCTTCTTTTAGGCATATTTCCCTTAGTTCCTTTCCTAAGGCCTGGGTGAACAAGGGTGGGCTGTCCTCAAACCCCAAAGGCTGGGTTACTACAAAACCCTACACAGGAATATCTGGGTGGACAAGACATCAGCTCGCTCATCCTGATGCCTGTGCATATTGTATTTTGTAAGGAATAGACTTTGTCAACTCCCCATTAGAATGATAGAAAGCAAGTTTAGTAAGAGATCTTGAAAGTTAATCTTCTCTGACCTGTTCTTGTGTATCCTTCATGTGTTCCCATCAGGGGCTCCCTCAACCTTAGCCTGCAAAGCTCCAGGGACCAGATATTCACAATTTCCAGAAGCAGCATGGTCCCTCTCTGAGCACTCCTAATTTCCAGAAATTTCTCCATTACATGCAATTAAATTGATCACTTTATAAGTTTCTTCTGCTTGGGAATGATGAACAGAAATTTTGAAGTCAAACTTCATAGGTTCCAATTCCTGCCCTGACAGTAATAGGTCATGTGACTTGGGCAAAAACTTGAGGTTGGCTGTTTCAGTCCCTTCTGTAGAATAAATGTGGACATCAGAACCAGCATCACGGGGCTGTTGCTAGAAGGAACACAGATGGTACATGCAAAGTGTCAGGATCTGAGCTCAGTAAATGTTAACCATTTAGCATTTAGTTTAAATGATAATTTAAAACATTTTTTATTAATCAAATAGTCTTAACACATCCTACCCTTTGAAATACTTCAAGGAGACTCACGTCAACCCTGCAAGTGTCTCTTCTAAATTCTGTGACTTTCTTCCCATCGTCTCATCTGACACAGCTTGACATACCTTCACCGTGTTGCTGACTTTCCTTTGGACATGAGTTTATTTATATCCCCTAAATCCAGTCTATTTTTACCCCTCCCCTCAGAGAGTGGGGCCCGGAAAAGGATGGAATACTCCACAATGGTATGTCCTGAGCAAGATGGAGAGGGCTTATCACTTTCTTTTTTCTTTATGCTGAATTCCTGTGAAGGCCACACCAGGTGCCCCTCACTGTGTGTGTTGTTATGGTCACGGCACGTGGCTGATGGATGGGGGATTCAATGCTGAGTACATTGAAATCCGCAGTGCTGCTCCCATTCACGGTGGAAAGCAGAGCAACCTGAAGCCAAATCCTTCCTCCATCCTAACAGCTGTATGATGTTCAGCACTCTTTCTGTGCCTTAATTTCATCATCAATAAAATAATATAATTCTAGTTTTCTGCAATCCCACTCCTGGGCAAGTATTCAGAGGACACTCTAATTTGAAACGATATGTGCACCCCAATGTTCATAGCAGCACAATTTACAATAGTGAAGACATGGAAGAAGCCTAAATGTCCATCCAAAGATGAGTGGATAAGGAAGCTGTAGTACATACATGGAAGGGAATATTACTCAGCCATAAAAAAATGAAATAATGCCATTTGCAGCAACAGGGATGGACCTGGAGATGATCACAGTAAATGAAGTATGTCAGACAAAGACAATTTTCGTATGTCACTCATATGTGTAATCTAAATATGATACCAGGGAACTTCTTTACAAAAAAAATCAGACTCACAGACATAGAAAACAAACTTATGGTTGTCAAAGGGGAAGAGGGATGGGGAGGGAAAAGTATACACTGCTGCTGCTAGGTCGCTTCAGTCGTGTCCGACTCTGTGCGACCCCATAGATGGCAGCCCACCAGGCTCCTCTGTCCCTGGGATTCTCTAGGCAAGAATACTGGAGTGGGTTGCCATTTCAAGTATACACTACTATACATAAAATAAACAGCAAGGATCTCATTGTATACCACAAGGAAACTATACTCAATATTTTGTAATAACCCATAAGGGAAAAGAATCTAAAAAAGAATATATATCTATATATACTCTATACATATATATATATATATATATATATAGCTGAATCACTGTTCTGTACACCTGAAACTAACATAGCATTGTAAATCAACTGTACTCCAATAAATTGTTTTTAAAACATGATGTGATGATAACTACACCTACCTTACAGAGGTTATTGAGATTGAAAAGTGTTAGTACCTGTCAATTATTGGCAGTGTGCTGGGCACACAGTAAGCCAAGTTCAAATGTTATGTATTATTATTGCCTTTAGATTACATTTTCTATTCCGTGTGTAAATTCTGCCCTGATGTGGGTTTCAAAAATACAAATTTGTTTCCATGCAGTTGGTGTATTAGGGAACAATTTGAACATAACATGGAACTCACATTTGCTCAGGGGCAACTTCATCTTTGAGAAATGAAGGCAATGGCACCCCACTCCAGTACTCTTGCCTGGAAAATCCCATGGACGGAGGAGCCTGGTGGGCTGCAGTCCATGGGGTCGCTAAGAGTCGGACACGACTGAGTGACTTCACTTTCACTTTTCACTTTCATGCACTGGAAAAGGAAATGGCAACCCACTCCAGTGCTCTTGCCTGGAGAATCCCAGGGACCGGGGAGCCTAGTGGGCTGCTGTCTATGGGGTCGCACAGAGTCGGACACGACTGAAGTGACTTAGCAGCAGCAGCAGCAGCAGCAGCAGCAGCAGCAGGGGAATACAGAAAACTGCAGGTGATGAATCAGGCAGAAAGAATACACACTGTGCACGCACACGCGCCCGCGCGCGCACACACACACACACACACACACACACACACACACCTTAAGCACTGACCTGGTTCACATAGGTTTCATGAGATACACCTGAGATATGGGCTGACATCATTTCCTTCAATTTCGGGAAACATTTTCACCACCTCATGATAACTCATCAGCTACAATGCTTCTGAGGCCACAGGCAAACATCAGGTCTTTAATCAGGTAAAGTGCCGTAGTCATTGTAGTGTTAATGTATTTTTGTAGTCATTTAACATGAGTAAAGCCACACTGGCATTTTTACTCTGTTTCTATTGATATCTTTTTTACAAAGCATTCCTGATGAACTTTTTGAGCATTATGTTCCAACCCTATTTTTCTCATAGACCGTGTGATTTATATTATGTGAGTTTTCATAGCACTGTGGTTTCTAGGCAGGCGTAGGATACATTACAGAGAACTGATGATAATTCTCTCTGCTAAGTTTTCTAAACTCTCAGAATATCTATATCTTTGATTCTGCTATTTATATTTTTACTGTTTTCTAACTTCATGTTATGCATGAATTTGATGTGAATAATCACACTGTGCTTAGTGGCTCAGTCATAGCGAATTCTTTGTGACCCCATGAACCAGAGCCCGCCAGGCTCCTCTGTCCATGGGATTCTCCAGGCAGGAATACTGGAGTGGGTTGCCATGCCCTCCTCGAATAATCACATTAAATATCTGTAAATCATCAAGGGGAGAGGCTATACTCTGGGAGAGGGTCTGACAAAATTGAAAAAGGCATTTCCTGCAGCAGAAT
The DNA here is from genome assembly GCF_000754665.1 of Bison bison bison. Classification (NCBI taxonomy): domain Eukaryota; kingdom Metazoa; phylum Chordata; class Mammalia; order Artiodactyla; family Bovidae; genus Bison; species Bison bison. The sequence continues at coordinate 5,547 of NW_011494732.1, read as the reverse complement.
CTATTTTCCACATAATCATGAAGTTTAAATACTGTTATCAGTTGAATAAGCTACTTTCCAGTTTAGCTTCAAGAAGAAGAATCTGTTTTCCCCCACTTACTGAAATCCTCAAGATCTACCTGGCCATGGACCTTGGATGGCTTGACAGAAATCATCTAGTCCAGTCTCTTTGCTCCAGATGAATCAGCATGGCTCTGGGTAATGTGCTTTTTGCCAAGTTCGCCCAACTTTACCGGCAGTGATGGAGCCAAGTTTCACGGCTGTTCATAAAACCCTGGGCTGACTCCCAGTTACATGTTGTACAACTTAATATCCTTGTAATAACACTACAGCTTATCCCAAACTAGACCTACCCATTACCACAAGGATGGTTTTGTACAGCTTCTCAGACTGGTACAAGGAACAGGAATAGTAACATGGTTCAAAAGAGACCAGGCACCCCGGTGCTGCCTACTGGGCAGCCAGGACCCTGCCCACACCATCCGCCAGAGGCAACTGCCCCAAGACAGAACAAATGCTGGCATAATCACCTCAAACCTATTAAATGAGCACAAAGCCAGCTCCTCCAAAAAATCTCCTCCTTCTTGATTTCTTTCCTTGTAAAATGGGTTCGTCCTTTATGAATCACTGGCTTGAGTTATTCATTTATTCATTTGCTTGGAGGTGGAGATGACTGCACAGGGTATTTTAAAGGTATTGAGGTATATGATGCTTCTCAGGTGTCACAGTGGTAAAGAATCTGCCTGCCAATGCAGGAGATGCAGGTTCAACCCCTGGGTCAGGAAGGTAGGAAATGGCAAACCACTCCAGTGTTCTTGTCTGGAAAATTCCATGGACAGAGGAGCCTGCCAGGCTATAGTCCATGGGGTCACAAAGAGTGGGATACAGCTAAGCACACAACAAACAAAAGCATATACAGGAGGACTTACCTGGTGGTCCAGTGGCTAAGACTCCGCAGTCCTGGTGCAATAGGCCTGTGTTCAGTTCCTGTTTGGGGGACTAGATATTACATGGTACAACTAAGACCTGGCCCAGCCAAATAAATAAATAAATATTAAAAATAAATAAAGTATACACAGGGAAAAATAGACTATTTTCATTTGCCAACTGGGGAAAAAAAGTATGGATGTTTGATGCTGCTTATAATGACAGAATAAAATCAGAAACACCTCCCTCAGTCACTTTCTTTAAGCACATTCTTGTTTTTACTAGAATAATTTTGATTAAAGCTATGTTTGCATCCTGGTGGCTCATGGTAAAGAATCTGCTGTGATGTAGGAGACCCAGGTTCAGTCCCTGGGTCGGGAAGATCCCCTGGGAAAGGGAATGGCAACCCACTCCAGTATTCTTGCCTGGTGAATTCCACAGACAGAAGCTACAGTGAGTGGGATTGCAAAGAGTAGGACACAGCTGAGTGACTGAAGCTTCCCACCATCAGAGTTAGTTAACTGATTAGTCTGTTTATAGAACGTGTAGGGGGCCTCAGCATAATATCATAACTTATCCATTCATGTACTTGTTTATTGATTCATTAATTTCATTCTTCAGTTATTTATCTCTGGGAAACCTCCTGGCTTGAATTATTCATTCCTTCATTTGTTCGTTCTTTTGCTTGCTTACAAGAGGTAATGTACACACAAGGCATATGATTTAAAAGACATTGTAGGGTGGGGACTTCCCTGGTGGTCCAGTGGCTAAGATGCTGCATTCCCAATGCAGGGGACCTGGGTTCGATCCCTGGTCAGGGAACTAGATCCCACATGCATAGCTAAGAGTTTGCGTGCCAAAACTAAAGAGTTCGCATATCACAACTATGACCCAGCACGGCCAAATTAAATAAGTAAATATTTTCCTTAAAGGTATTGAAGAGTGTGCAGGGGAAAGCAGGTCAGACCTTCTTCCCTGTTGCGCCCCCACCCTCCACCTAGGAAAGAAAACTACTTATTACCCGGTAGACTTTGGTGTCCCTTTCCAGGATGGACCCTGTGTTCATGATTTTGCATGTTTGTGTGAGAGAGAAAGAAACAGACAGATGGACAGACAGATGGGCAGACAGAGAGAAATGCAATGTACTATGTCTACATGTCCCAGTGTTCTCACCCGGAGTGGCTCTGCCTCACAGTGACCTTTGGCAGTGTATGGAGACTGTTCATTGTCACACAGGAGGTGGGCAGCCATTGGAATCTAATGGAAGAGAGAACCAAGATACTGCTTAACATCCTAGGATGCACAGATCAGCTCCCAGCAAAGAATAGTCTGACCCCAAACGGCAGCCGTCTTGAAGTTAAGAATATACAGCTTTTATTATTTTTATTATTTTACTTCTGAAGCTATTTGGACTACTGTTCCTCAAACAAGTTAGTCACAGTTTTGGAAACAAAGGTTGGAGGAATTAGCTGCCTCAGCGAAGCCCCAGTTCCTTCACCTGGCCTCATTTACAAAGATGAGTGTAGAGTGTGGAGAGGAGAAAGTTTAAAACTCCCTGCAGAAAAGGAGCTTAATTGTGTTTTTGGATCCCCAGCATGGCTGTCAGTATGTGTAGTTTGAATGCACAGATGAGCAATTCATTGTGGGTGGGAGATGTATGAAATAAAATAAAATGTCCCATAAACTGTCCCTTCTTCAAATCTGAAACCCCCATATGCTCTGGAGCATTGATTAGAAACTGACTGAGTGCCACAGAAGAGGTTACAGTTGCTAGAATCCTTTGGACCCCAAGGAAACAGTGTGAGTTCCAAAGGAATTTTTCTATTTTGGAAACAAAGGTTGGAGAAATTAGCTGCTTCAGAGAAGCCCCCGTTCCTTCACCTGTCCTCATTTATAAAGACGAGTTATTAAAATAAATAGAAAGCTTGCCTGGCTTTTTAAACAGTGAGGCTCGCCACCCTCCATAAAAGACGTTAGAACACACATCACCGACAGGGTAGAAGGTGTTTCAACTTCATCAAAAGCCTTGAAAAGGAGGACATCCTTTGTATCCATGCTTTCGGAAGTTTTGCAGGACTGGTATTTATTTTAAATCAGAACTGCTCACAAAGCGAACTCCCTTTACAAAATGCATAGGATGAAGCCATCCTAGAGATGACCTCTACCGTTCGAGCCTGGACAGAGATATTATTTTTATAGAAAAAAAAAAAAGAGGGTATCTTTAATCAGCTTTAAAAAAACATTGCGAACAGTCACTTCTCTTATTTAAAAGTTTAACTTTACTTTCATCAATTTATAATCAGAGTTCCTCTGGTATGTTTGATTCCTGACAAACAAGGATAAAAGTCTTGTGCCCCCATTGCTAATGAGATGATAAAACAGCAGGGATCAAGTTTTTAATTACTACAGGCAATGCACTGGAGAGGTAGCGATGATATTTTCTATTGCATGTCTAAGTTGTAACTTCAGGCTTATGACAGTCCTGCTGTGCTCCACTGCCTTTGATGATCAGTCATTTTTGTCTCCTGAGAACACACAAAAATTTCTGAGCTGGGATCCTGGGGGGCTGGCAATTATTGGCGTAACCTGGTGCAGGTTCCCCTCTTCAACCAGGATGCTCAGTAAGGATCCAGGATCTTAATGCCTGCCTTTATCCCGAAAGGGAAATTGGACATTCGAAATGGCTGTGAACTTTCCTACTCAAATGATACCCATTCTCATTCCACCAGCATGGGCTTGCCATTAATAATGAAATGTTTAATTGAGTGGGGAGATTTCTAGTACGTATGTTTTCCCTTTCTTTTCAAAGTCATGCTTGAAATTTTTTTAAAACCCACATTTTTATATGCTTTTGTATTTGTCACTCTAAGTTCTTTCAATACATTTCTCACAATATTCTCTTTGTTACTGCAGACAGTTGATAACTGGTATTTTTAGAGGTGCCATTTGGGATCAAATGTGTGTCACACCAAGGTCACATGCTCTTATCCTGATGGAAATGGAATCTGGAAGTGGATTCCATTAATTCTTCATTTCACAAGACACACACACACGCATCCCTCTGGACAGGCAGGGCACTCTACCAAAAAGCTTTCTTTATTTCTAGCCATAAAAACTAGAGCACAGAATTGATTGGATTTGTGGATGATCACTAACCCAATCTGAATCCAACTAACCAGTTTATCAGTCAACTACCCAGTTCCTCAAACAACTAATCCTTGATCACTCAGATTGTCTCCAAATTGCAAAGTAAGATTTTGTCAGTATCAAAAGCATTGACTGTATCTACCAAGTGGTTTAAACTTCTAAGACTTTGAACCATAAAGGTAAAAAATGAATCTTCAGCTCCTACATTGGGAAAAGCCATAAAAGAAGAGAGATTTAGAAAGAGTAAAAGTAAATGGACTTTCCTTAGGTCCAACACCTCTTCATTTTTTTTTTTTTTTATAGGCATAGAAGACTTTATTGAAGTTTTGGAGTAATGGATGGTGCTCATCTTTCAGCAGTACACACATAAGCTTAGACTATTAGGAGTTCAAGTTTTTAAACATCGTTTGTTTAACCCCACCCCTGGAAATTTCTCATTCACGACTTTTTATCAGAACCCAGAATTCTGCTTGTTGCCTGTTCCCCTTTCTCCTTTTTTCTGCTTGCTTGCTAGCTTTTCCTCTCCAAATTCCTCTCCTCTGCTCCTCCCTCCCATTCTTCTTCTTCTTCTTTTTTTTTTTTTAAAGAAACTTTTGTAAGAAACTTTTAATTTCTTACAAAGTTTGTTTGGATGGTGTGTTTCACTATCCTTTCAAGCTCTACCCCCAGAGAGGTCATTTTCTATGCACATCAAGGAATTTTGCTGAAAACAAACAGGTCTGTCTAAAAGGAGTTCAGAGGGTCATCTGTTAAAATATTTTCACCCTATTACAGGGAAAAAAAGAATTATAAACAGCACAAAATCTGAAAACCGCTGTACACAGATTCTAAAATCTCCTGCTCTTTGAAGGGGTTGAATTTTTTTTTTTTTTTTCCATCCTGAACCCTCCTCCCTCCTCCCTCCCCATACCATCCCTCTGGGTCGTCCCAGTGCACCAGTCCCAAGCATCCAGCATCGTGCATTGAACCTGGACTGGCATCTCGTTTCATACATGACATTTCACATGTTTCAATGCCATTCTCCCAAATCTTGCCACCCTCTCCCTCTCCCACAGAGTCCATAAGCCTGTTCTATACATCAGTGTCTCTTTTGCTGTCTCGTATACAGGGTTATTGTTACCGTCTTTCTAAATTCCATATATATGCGTTAGTATACTGTATTGGTGTTTGTCCTTCTGGCTTACTTCACTCTGTATAATAGGCTCCAGTTTCATCCACCTCATTAGAACTGATTCAAATGTATTCCTTTTAATGGCTGAGTAATACTCCATTGTGTATATGTACCACAGCTTTCTTATCCATTCATCTGCTGATGGACATCTAGGTTGCTTCCATGTCCTGGCTATTATAAACAGTGCTGAGATGAACATTGGGGTACACTTGTCTCTTTCCCTTCTGGTTTCCTCAGTGTGTATGCCCAGCAGTGGGATTGCTGGATCATAAGGCAGTTCTATTTCCAGTTTTTTAAGGAAT
>NW_011494731.1:1050120-1050804 GCF_000754665.1 Bison bison bison | reverse complement strand
TAGCTTCTTTAACAGTTTCAAGATTACTTGTATAAAGAGTTGCCATTCTTAGTTTCAGTGTTATCCATGTCAGAAAATTAAGTATAGTAAAAGATTTTGCTTTAAGCTATCAAAAGATCAGGCTTTTCTTTGGCCTTTTAACTTCAGAAACCATTTTTTCTAACTCTAACTCTTTAACACTTTCAACACTTCCCACTCCTCTCGCCCTGTCTATCCTACAGGGGGGTCCGCGGCACCCTCGAGTGGGGTCCTAGCCGTCCCGAACATTGGAAGAACAATAGGGCTGATGGCCCAGATTGTTCCGGGGGGAGGAACAGTAGGCTGATGGCTCAAACTGTTCCGAGGGAGGAGCAGTAGGGCTGATGACCCAAACTGCTCCGTGGGGGAACAAGAGGGCTGATAACCCAGTTGTTCCGAGAACGGGGAGCAATAGGGCTGATGGCTCTGATTGCTTTGGGGAGCTTACCTTCGAAAGTCCCTGTTCGGGCGCCACCTGCCGGGGACCAGCCCCGGCTGATCCAGGGTATTCGAAGGAGAGACGGCGTAGGCGAGGATCAGGATACAATAGCTTCAATTAGATATTAATTAAAGATATAAAGAGTAATAGAATAAGGATAGCTCAGTAGGAAAATTCAGTGGAGAAAAGAGGCTGAGTAGCTTGGTTTACGCGGGAGACCAATAAAA
>NW_011494731.1:1040561-1049484 GCF_000754665.1 Bison bison bison | reverse complement strand
TTACATCATCTTCTGGCCAGGGGGGCCTGCTGACTATTTACGACCCTCTCCTTGTGACAGCGGTCAGTCAATCAGGACACTTATTTCTCCAGGGCTGATTATTCTCAAAACAGACGCCACCCAAGTAAAGTTACATTCCTACAGGGTGAGGGTGTAGTGGGTTTTAGCTAAGGAAAGAATTTACTTAGCCTAAGGTCTAACGTGATTAATATCAAAGGTTAATACTTATTTCTTCTATATATTCATTAATGTGTGTAAGGGCAGGGGATGTGGAGACTTAGCAACAAACATTGGCTCAACAAATGAAAAACCCTTCACCAACACAATTTCTAATTAGCCCATTATATTTATACTAATAGTTTTCTAACTTCTCTAAAGAACCTGTTTTTAGAGGGTTTAAAGCATCTTGTGCCTCTCACGGTTGGGAGGCTGTGAGCAATCACATGTGGCCGGACGAGCCTGTCAGGCAGGCTAGAGAACCTTCAGAGGAGTTTGTAGGTTAAAACACTCTTATCATGCCCAGGAATTATTATTAACTGGAGCTCTAGGTTAACTCCTTCTCTGAAAGAGGTGGTGGGGGACAGCCCCCCGCAAAGTCAGAGGTGTAGGTGAGCACAAAGTAGTAAAGTAGGCAGGCTCTGGTTATGGGGTAGACGCTCGAGGATATCCAGGGGGACTCCTGAGGCTCGATCCCGCCTTTGCGTATGTCGAGCCTCCTTCCTCATGACCTTTGCCATGGGCGGAGTACCTCACTCTGGCCCCCAACAGGTTGCCATCTATGGGGTCGCACAGAGTTGGATACGACTGAAGTGACTTAGTAGTAGTAGTATTCACCAATGTGTACCAGCTAAAATTATTTAACAGGAGGTTAATTATTTTTTTCCAAAAATTGAACTGTTACTCAGCAAGTTGGAGAATTTGCTTATCATTTTCAAATGTAACTTTAGCCTGTTCTGGAAGTTAAGTCCATATGCTACTATTCACTGTTTCCAATGCTAACATTATTCAGCACTTCTCTGAGTAGTAGTAGTTCCAGGGCTTCCCTTGTGACTCAGCTGGTAAAGAATCCGACTGCAATGGAGAAACCTGGGTTCAGTCCTTGGGTTGGGAAGATCCTCTGGAGAAGGGAAAAGCTACCCACTCCAGTATTCTGGCCTGGAGAATTCCATGGACTCTGTAGTCCTAGGGGTCACAAAGAGTTGGACACAACTGAGTGACTTTCAAAAAAAATTATGAAGATATATTATTTCTTTATGATGGGATTTTCTATATTTAGATATAACTGTAAAGAAGGCTGAGCACCAAAGAACTGGTGATTTCAAAATGTGGTGCTGGAGAAGACTCTTGGGAGCCTCCTGGACAGCAAGGGGATCAAATCAGTCCTAAAGGAAATCATCCTGAATATTCATTGGAAGGACTGATGCTGAAGTTCCAATACTTGGCCACTGGATGCAAAGAGGTGACTCACTGGGAAAGACCCTGATGCTAAGAAAGATTGAGAGCATGAGATGAAGGGGGCAAAAGAGGATGAGATAGTTGGTTGGCACCCTCAACTCAATGGACACCGAGTTTGAGCAGACAGGGAAGCCTGGCATGATGCCATCCATGGGGTTACAGAGTCAGACATGACTTAGTGACTGAACAACAACAATACTTTAGAGTTCTCTCATTTAACTGTCTTCTGTCATCTTCAGTACTGCTCTTTACTGAGAAGTTCTCATCAATTTCAAGTTGGAACTGAGTAAAAATCAACTAAAATCAGAAATGAAGGTCAAAGTGATAAGTGTCTGGCTTTCAAGAAACTAATATTTTAAGAGAATTTCAATAAAAATGTTTTTCTTTAAGATACCTGAATGAAATTTTCTAGTTTTAAAAACTCTATTAATACAGTTTTATATAAACAAATACACTTTTGTCTTTAAAAGAAATCTAAGGCCTTTGGCATAATTATTATATTTTCATGACACCAATAGCATATTTTTATGATTAACAATATTTGTGGATTGTTTTGTGGAAATAAGGGAGAATGGAAAAATAGAGATAAATCTAAATGAACAAGTGATATACAGGAAAAAAAAATGTAAAGGTCAAAATTAGCATTTCAAGCTATATACACCAAGATCTTTTACTCAGTTTGTTTAAATATTTTCATGTTAAAAAGTCAGAGTGGTGCATATTAAAATTTTATAGTGCAATTTGTCTTCCACAACCATGACCAACAATTCACCTAAACCATAGATATCAACTAGGGTTGACAATGTGAAATTAGATTTTATAAATGAATTATGACAGACTGCCTCTGATATTCTAGAATAAAATTTCAAAAAGGAACCTCATATAACCAGAATAGTAGATAAGTTATTGGGCTCTCAAAAATATCCACATCTAAGTCCCTAGAACCCCTGAATATGTTACCTCACATGACAAAGGAGGATTAAGGTACCAGCTGGAATTATGGGTGCTATCCAACTGACCTCAACATAGGGAGATTATCCTGGTGGGGCCAGTATAATTACAAGGGTCTGCAATGTGGAAAAGGGAGGCAGAAGTTTCCATTTTTGAGTGATGTTTTGTCTGAAAGGCTCCACCAGATTTTGCTGACTTTGAAACTAAGAAAGGATCAAGAACCAAAGGAATGTGGGTACCCTTTAAAACCTGGAAAAGAAGAGGAACTGGATTCTTCCCAAGATCTTCCAGAAGGAAATTCAGTTCAATGAGACAAAACCATGTAAGATTTCTGACCTCCAGAACTGTAGGATAATAAAGATAATAAATTTGTACAACTAAGTTCATGATAGCTTGTTATAAATAGCAGTATAAAAATAATATATGCACCAAAATATATACTAAAGAGAAACTGTGTAGGCCAAATTTATATTTTGACTTCATTTTTGTAGAAATTAATATACAATAAAGTATAAAAATTAAATCTAGTTATCATGCTGTTTTCAAATGTATTTTTATATCTGTTTTAAGACTTCCATTTCCTTTACCAGAATTCAAGGTAAATCTAATATTTCACACCTTCTAGTTTTTCCTGAATTTTTTAAAAATTTCAAAATTTAAATATTTGAGGCAAAATATGCATGCATGCCTGCTCTGTCACTTTAGTCGTGTCGACTCTGCAACCCTATGGACCATAGCCCATCAGGCTTCTCTGTCCATGGGATTCTCCAGGCAAGAACGCTGGAGTGGGTTGCCCTGCCTTCCTCCAGGGGACCTTCCTGACCCAGGGATCGAACCTTCACCTCTTTTGTTTCCTGCATTGGCAGGCAGGTTCATCACCACCAGTGACAACTGGGAAGCCCTGGGCAAAACATATAATGTTCATAATCAAATATACAGTTAACTCCAAAAATAGCCACTTTAGTTATGAACTGATGATTATCTCACAGCCTTTAGTTTCTGTTGTATACTTGACATCTCATTAAATAGTCTATTACCAGTACAAATGCTACAGGCCTTAATACAAATACATAAATTTTACATCTTCCCACTTCTGTACATGATTATACTGCTTTGGTTAACATGACTTTTGTCTCCATTATCTACATAAAACATTATGTGGGTAATTTAAAAAAAAATTCTAACCACATAACCAGTCTCCAGTGTTTTTTGTCAGTTCTTTTATTTCTGTTCTCATGTCATTATCTTATTTCTAAGATCTTTCATTTCATGGCTTCTTGACTATGTTAGCCTGAGATTTAGTGTCCTTGTTTGTAAGATACAAAGGAGTCAAAAACAAATATACTAAAGTTCTTAACACACACAATCTAATGTAATGAACATGATATTCTTGTGATGTATACTTTTAAAAACATTCTATGAAATAAAAAATGTATGCAGTAAATTGAGTTAATGTATTAATTTCAGTATACAATTCAATGAATATTTATATATACTCATTTAAATATGTATGCATGAGTACATATTTATCTAGGAAAGTTCCTTGTCTTTTCCTAACCAATCCTGGCCCCTAGGCACCAAACAAAATCCTTGTTCTGATTTCAAACCATTGAATTATTTTACCTGTATAGGGATACAATGGATGTTGCAGGTTTGATCCCAGACCATTGCAGTAAAGCAAATATCAAAATATAGTAAGTTACATGAATATTTTTGCTTCCCAGGGCATGCATATATATGAAAGTTATGTTTAGAAATTAAGCCATTGTCAGTTGCATCATTTGCAAATATTTTCTCCCATTCCATGTGTTGTCTTTGTTTTTGTTTGTGTGTGAGTATGGTTTCCTTTGTTGTGCAAAGCTTTTAAGATTAATTAGGTCCCATTTGCTTATTTTTGCTTTTGTTTCTATTACTCTAAGAGACAGATCCAAGAAAACTAGCGCTGTGATTTATGTCAGTGTTTTTTCCTTACGCTTTCCTCTAGGCATTTTATAGTATCCAGTCTTCCATTTAGCTCTTTAATCCATTTTGAGTTTATTTTTGTATATGGGGTTAGAAAATGTTTTAATTTCATTCTTTTACATGTAGCTGTCCAGTTTTCTCAGCACCACTTATTGAAGAGACTATTCTCCTTTGTATATTCTCACCTCCTTTGTCATAGCTTAATTGACCATATTGAAATTATACAGACAGCTTATACAGCTTAATATCAAACAACCCAACAAAAAAATGAGAAGAGGAACTAAAGAGATATTTCCCAAAGAAGACATCCAGATAGCCAACACGCACATGAAAAGTTGTTCAACATTGCTAATTATTAAAGAATTGCAAATCAAAACTACAATGAAATATCACATTACACCAGTCAGAATGACCGTCATCAGAAAGCCTACAAATATAATTGATGCTAGAGAGGTTGTGGGAAAATAGAGCCCTCTTACACTGTTGGTGGGAATGTAAATTGGTACAGCCACTATGGAGAATAGTATAGAGATTCCTTAAAAATGAAAAATAGCTTTACCATATGATCCAGCAGTCCCACTCCTTGGCATATATCTGGAAAAGATGAAACCTCTAATTTGAAAAGATGTAGGTCCTAAATGTTCACAGCAGCCCTATTTACAATAGCCAAATGTGGAAGCAACCTAAATGTCTGTTGACAGTGAATGGATAAAGAATATGTGGTGGAGTATAACACAGTGGAGTATTAAGTAAGTGAAAGTCACTCAGTCGTGTCCAACTGTTTGCGACCCCACGGACTTTACAGTCCACTGAATTCTCCAGCCCAGAATATTGAAGTGGGTAGCCTTTCCCTTCTCCAGAGGATCTTCCCAAGCCAGGTCTCCTGCATTGTAGGTGGATTGTTTGCCAGGTGAGCCACAAGGGAAGCCCAAGAATACTGGAGTGGGTAGCCTATCCCTTCTTCAGAGGATCTTCCTGACCCAGGAATTGAACCGGTGTCTCCTGCTTTGCAGGTGGATTCTTTATCAACTGATCTATGAAGGAAGCAGTGGAGTATTAATCAGCCATAAAAAAAGAATGAAATAATGCTCCTTGCAACACATGGATAGACCTAGAGATTATCATACTAAATGAAGTAAGTCAGAGAAATAAAAATATCATATAGTATCACCTACACGTGGAATCCTGAGAAGGCAATGGCACCCCACTCCAGTACTCTTGCCTGGAAAATCCCATGGACAGAAGAGCCTGGTAGGCTGCAGTCTATGGGGTCACTTAGAGTCGGACACGACTCAGCAACTTCACTTTCAGTTTTCACTTTCATGCATTGGAGAAGGAAATGGCAACCCACTCCAGTGTTCTTGCCTGGAGAATCCCAGGGATGGGGGAGCCTGGTGGGCAGCCGTCTCAGGGGTCGCACAGAGTTGGACAAGACTGAAGCAATTTAGTAGCAGCAGCATACGTGGAATCTGAAGAAAAGATACAAATAAACTTATTAGGAAACAGAAATAGACTCACAGACATAGAAAACAAATTTAAAGATTACCATAGGAGAAAGAGGGTAGGGGAGGGATTAATTAGGAGGTTGACATTAATAGACATGCTGCTGCTGCTGCTGCTAAGTCACTTCTTAGCAGCAGCAGAAGCCATTTCCTTCTCCAATGCAGGAAAGTGAAAAGTGAAAGTGAAGTCGCTCAGTCGTGTCCGACTCTAAGTGACCCCATGGACTGCAGCCTACCAAGCTCCTTCATCCATGGGGTTTTCCAGGCAAGAGTACTGGAGTGGGGTGCCATCGCCTTCTCCAATAGACATGCTATCTATATATAAAATAAACAGTAGTGATCTACTGTATAACACAGGGAGCTATATTTGAAATCTTATAATAACCTATAATGTAAAATAATATGAAAAACTTAATCACTTTGATGTACACCTGAAACTAACACAAATTTGCAAACCAACTATACTTCAATAAAAATTTTTAAATAATAAAAAATTAGCTGTAAAGATGCATATATCTGAATAATGAAGGTTTTCTAATGATTCTTACCAATTATGTCAATAATTATGATGATGTGATTTAAAATGAAAAATTCACTGTAACTAGAAATCCAGGTGTGATTATTTTACTTTTCATTGTCCTCCACATAACTGTTACTGTGGATTGAGGGTTACTTGCACTGAACACGTCATTATGATTGCTGTATGTTTAGAGTAGTTCCATAACTAAAAAAAAAAGGAGGGAGGGAGGGAGTAATCCTTTTGTCAGTTTGACCTTGGAGGGAGTTTGAGAATAAAATATATAAAATCTATGAAGCACTCTGAGATCTTTGAAGTAGGGGTTATAATACAATGTAATATCACAGAAATCTAAGAGATTATGAAAGAGTAATGTATTAAAGATAGTTTATCCTTCAACACCTTAATCTTTGACAGGGCCCCAGGCAACTTCTAGGATGCTAGCACCACTGTCAATTATTACACTCCTGAAGAGATAGATGGAACAGCTATACAAATATTTATATGTTACTTGTTATTTTTATGACTCTTATACTGAAAGAGAAAAATGCTGCAAATAAATCAAGAATTAATATGCTATTTTCCATAGTCTTTTAAAATGCTTGTCCATTTTAACCATCCACAAAATAGAAAAAACTGGAACTAGCCATTTTAAAATGGAAAGTTATAGTCTTTAAATGTATAGAATATTTTCTGAACTATTTTTACACATAATACTTCTATAAATAATATATATTTTTATTTTTAAAAAAGGCCTATATAAAGCTCCAATGAAAGTGTACCAGAGAAGTTATTTTCATCTTCAAAAATATATTATAAAATTCTATATTAGTCTAGCAGATTGGTGTTGAAACAAATGCTTGTAGTTTGGGGACTTTATTGTATGTGTAGTTTTAATTAATTTTAGAGTTTATAGTATATAATAAAAGACAATAGATTTAGAGATGAGGGAGCATTTTTTCAATGTACATTTTGTCTAAAATTTACTATAAACACCTTCAGGATTAAAAGATATGTGTGTTGAGATACCCACTGTTGTCTGCCAGCAGAAGTAGTCTTGGGCTCGAGTAGATGAACACACTCCTGGGACACAATAAAACAAGTTCATTTAGTTTAATAAAACAGAGAAGACAGCCAATAGGGTATACAAAGCAGAATAACAAACTTCTGGCTCTCACTTGGCACCTAGACATATGTGATCAAGAGAGGCGCAGCCAAGTGGACCAGACATTCCTCTCTTTAGGGCATGATCATCACTGGCATTCCTTTGCTGGTCACATAGCCCCTTCACAATGACTTCACTAACCCTTACCCTTTAGTTTAGCAGCATCCCATCAATTTATGACTACTCATCAATTTTAGATTATATATAATCAATGTCAACAACCAGATGACTATACAACTTCAAAGAAAGACAGGAAATACTGTTAACAAATCTATTCTAGTAAATTTGACAATTTAGCTACAGTGAGCCAATTCCTTGATAAGGGCAAACTTCCAAAACTCACCAAAGAAGTAAATAACCTGACTAGCCCTATACCTATTAAATAAATTTAATTTTTAACTTAAAAAAATCAAGAGATTAAAAAAATATATATATATATATATATAAATCCCGTCCAAGACAAACACACTGGCAAGTCCTGCTAAATAGTTAAGAAATATATAATACACATTTTACGCAGCCTTTTCTAGGAGATAGAAGAGGAAGCATTATCCTAATTCAGAAGCAAATTAAGGCACTAGAATAAAACTACAGAACAATGACTTTCATTAATATAGAAAATCTTTAACAAAAATAGAAGAAACTCATTTTTGTTTCAACAGTTTCTAAAATTTTTCAGTATGATAGAGACATATATAAACATATTTTATATATATATATATATATATATATATATATATTCTGTTTGTGTTGAGAGGGACAACAAATAAGCAGTGACAACCTAATAATGAGCATAACTTATTCTTAGATCTTGGTTTCTAAATGTTACTCTCCAAAAAAAGAACTAGGATTCCTTGACAAAATGGCTGATTTTAGTGCTAGGAAAAGGAAAACACATGATGAACATGGAGCCTTTTGTAGTGCCATAACTACTGTTCAAAAAGACAAAAAAAGGTTAGTGGAATGTCAAAAGGACACAGGAGCCAACCTCAGAAGAGCTCCCAGTGGCCAAAGTTGGAGCAATTAGAGCCACAAAGTAAATAATGTTTCAGTTCAGTTCAGTCGCTCAGTCATATCTGACTCTTTGTGACCCCAGGAATCGCAGCACTCCAGGCCTCCCTGTCCATCACCAACTCCCGGAGTTTACCCAAACTCATCTCTATCGAGTCGGTGATGCTATCCAGCCATCTCATCCTCTGTCATCCCATTTTCCTCCTTCCCCCAATCCCTCCCAGAATTAGAGTCTTTTCCAATGAGTCAACTCTTCTCATCAGGTGGCCAAAGTATTGGAATTTCAGCTTCAGCATCAGTCCTTCCAATGAACACCCAGGGCTGATCTCCTTTAGGATGGACTGGTTGGATCTCCTTGCA
>NW_011494731.1:1040059-1040461 GCF_000754665.1 Bison bison bison | reverse complement strand
TCAAGATTACCCGGAGAAATATCAATAACCTCAGATATGCAGATGACACCACCCTTATGGCAGAAAGTGAAGAGGAACTCAAAAGCCTCTTGATTTGAAAGTGAAAGTGGAGAGTGAAAAAGTTGGCTTAAAGCTCAACATTCAGAAAATGAAGATCATGGCATCCGGTCCCACCACTTCATGGGAAATAGATGGGGAAACAGTGGAAACAGTGGCAGACTTTATTTTTCTGGGCTCCAAAATCACTGCAGATGGTGATTGCAGCCATGAAATTAAAAGACGCCTATTCCTTGGAAGGAAAGTTATGACCAACCTAGATAGCATATTCAAAAGCAGACACACTACTTTGCCAACAAAGGTTCATCTAGTCAAGGCTATGGTTTTTCCTGTGGTCATGTATGG
>NW_011494731.1:1037084-1039959 GCF_000754665.1 Bison bison bison | reverse complement strand
AAAATGGGCATCATTATTTTATAAGAATTTCAAATAAAAATTAGAGAAGGCAGGTGATCCTAGAAAATCGCTGTTAGTACTCCTCAGTAATGAGTACTGCAGGTGAGATCTATTTATTAATATTTTATTAGCAAGTCAAACATTAGGGAGAAGCAAGATATTTGCATACCCTCAAATACTCTTTTCAAAAATATATAAATTCATGTGATTGTTTTAACATGTATTCACAAAATTGTTATTACCTCTCCTTCTGGTGGTATGTGTTAAATACAATTTCTTTGAAAGTTGGCTGGACTTAGAAAGTCACTCTAACAATTTGAGTATGGAAAGTGAAAAGTAGTGACTTTAGAGAAGAGAAACCTGGAAAACATTGTTAACATCACTAGTGATACATCATGGTGACATATACCCTCTGATATGACATGATAAGGGCACATCAACTTTTTGTAATCTTTCCACAAAAATTATAATCTAGTGTAATCATAGGAAAACTCAAATGAGAGACATTCTACAAAATATGACCACTAACATTCAAAATTGTCGGTCAACAAAAACTAGTTAAGCCAAAGAAACGGTCACAGATTAGAGAAAACTAAGGCAATAGCAAAATTAAGCTCAAAGCAGCCTTCTAGATTATATTCTGGGACAGAAATGGGACATGTGTGGAAAGACTGGGGAATTCTGAATAAAGTATGTTAGCTTCTTTTACAGTCCTGTACCAATGTTTAATTTTTAGTTTTGATAAATGAACTGTTTTTTGTAAGATGTTGACATTTAGAGAAGACGAGTGACTGGTACATAGGATTTCTCTCTATACTATCTTTGCAATTCTTTTGTGTATCTAAAATTATTTAAAAATTAAAATGTTTACAAACAAGGATAACTTAACATGCAAAAGGGCAAAACTATGGGACAAAACACTATGAAGAACAGCAGACAGTAAGAATAGATTTTTATAAGTAATCTAGATAATACAATCATCATTATGCAGACTTTAGAATAAGCATGGTTAATATGACCAAAGAAATAAAGGAAAATATCAAAAATTTCACCAAAGACCGGAAACTATAAAAGAAGAACCAAATGCATATTTTAGAACTTGAAGCTACAAAAACCCAAATTAAAATCACCAAAGACCATGACATTACTTTTTGAGAAGATATTTCTCTACTTCTATTTTACTTGGATCTCCAGAGTATTTGGGAGAAGGCAATGGCACCCCACTCCAGTACTCTTGCCTGAATAATCCCATGGATGAAGGAGCCTGGTGGGCTGCAGTCCATGGGGGTCACACCGAGTCAGACACAACTAAAGCGACTTAGCAGCAGCAGCAGCCAGAGTATATGAAATTGTTGATCAACTCTCTCTTTTAGCTCTTACTACTTCTCATCAATTTTCTCCTCCAACATCTTTTTGTTGACTTAATCTCTAAAATGTGTGCTTTAAAATGCTTCTCTTATGTATATTCATTTCTATATGCCCAAGATTTCCTGATTTGTTTCCTGAGTCATCCTACATAATTACTAATATGCTGCTTTTGAATGCAGATATTATTTACCACAAATTTGGCAAGTATTGATTTCTCAGAATTTTTCCCTTTCTTTTTTCTTGTTTCTTTTTCCAAAAAGTAATTAAGTTCCTTGAGGATTTGTGTTTCCCTGAAGCCCTAAAGCTTTTAATACAGTGATTTACACATAGTAGACATTCAAAACATGTTGATGAATACAGCTTATACAGGGAGACTTGTTATATTTTAGCACCACATTATTACAGTCTAAGAACAAATGCAAATATTCTTGGTATTTATGGCAATATCAGGCTTTCAAAATAAATCTTTAATCATCTTTTTCATTATGATGACACCATCTAATTAGAAATGACATACTTAGAAAACTAAAATGCCACTTTCAAAAATTCTGTATACAAAGCAGAATTTTTTGATTTATGGCCCTTAATTTCAAAGTTAAGTATGTTATTTTTCCCTTGTTATTATATTTCACTATTTTAATTATTGAATATGTTCAGAGATGGAAATGACTATGAAATGAAATGCCTTTTTTTTTTTTTTTTATAAGCAACACCTGATTGTTTTGCTTTAGCAGGTATTTTGGGAATGGAACACAGTTGTTGTTTGTTTACAACCTATTTGTCCTCTGAATTACTGTGGATCCTCACTAAGCATCCACTTATGCAGCAGAGGAACTAATATTCCTGATGAGGGCAATAAATAAGGCAGTGTATGCTCCTAGTATAGAGTGTATGTAAGCAAAGTGAGAAAACTAATCAAGCTAACCAGACTGCGCAAAGATAAAATGAGATGAGGTACGTGAGACCACTTTTTAAATGGAAATTCAAGACACAGATGCAGGATAATAGAAGCATAATTATTCTCATAGCTTCTATTTAATGATTTAAAAATATATAAAATGGTTTATTAAATATTACATATCTATAAACAATTTAGAGATATTTCATACTTGAGAAAACTCAAAGGAAAATAGCATTTCAGAATTTTTAGCACCTCAAAGCTAAACAAAAAGTGGGAGATATGAGCAAAAAAGGGTAAAGGGTAAAGATAATTCCCACACGTGAGAATACATATTCATGAAGTTGCAAAGCAAATTAGCACATGAATCATACTTGTATTATTATTATATAAGGCAAACAGAATCGAATTCTGGTGAGCTTAATGTATATAAGATATATGTTAAATTTGTATGCAGGTCAGGAAGCAACAGTTAGAACTGGACATGGAACAACAGACTGGTTCCAAATAGGAAAAGGAGTTCATCAAGGCTGTATATTGTCACCCTGTATATTTAACTTATATGCAGAGTACATCATTAGAAACATCGGACTGGAAGAAACACAAACT
>NW_011494731.1:1036324-1036841 GCF_000754665.1 Bison bison bison | reverse complement strand
TCGGACTGGAAGAAACACAAACTGGAATCAAGATTACCCGGAGAAATATCAATAACCTCAGATATGCAGATGACACCACCCTTATGGCAGAAAGTGAAGAGGAACTCAAAAGCCTCTTGATGAAAGTGAAAGTGGAGAGTGAAAAAGTTAGGCTTAAAGCTCAACATTCAGTAAATGAAGATCATGGCATCCGGTCCCATCACTTCATGGGAAATAGATGGAGAAACAGTGGAAACAGTGTCAGACTTTATTTTTCTGGGCTCCAAAATCACTGCAGATGGTGACTGCAGCCATGAAACTAAAAGACTCTTATTCCTTGTAAGGAAAGTTATGACCAACCTAGATAGCATATTCTGTAGAAGGCAATGGTACCCCACTCCAGTACTCCTGCCTGGAAAGTCCAATGAACAGAGGAGCCTGGTAGGCTGCAGTCCATAACGTCTCTGAAGGTCGGACACGACTGAGTGACTTCACTTTCACTTTTCACTTTCATTCATTGGAGAAGGAAATGGCAACC
>NW_011494731.1:1035098-1036224 GCF_000754665.1 Bison bison bison | reverse complement strand
CCTTTGGCCACCTCATGTGAAGAGTTGACTCATTGGAAAAGACTCTGATGCTGGGAGGGATTGAGGGCAGGAGGAGAAGGGGACGACAGAGGATGAGATGGCTGGATGGCATCACTGACTTGATGTATGTGAGTCTCAGTGAACTCTGGGATTTGGTGATGGACAGGGAGGCCTGGTATGCTGCGATTCATGGGGTCACAAAGAGTCAAACACTACTGAGTGACTTATCTGATCTGATCTGATCTGATGTTAAATTCCACTGTGTTCATTGGCCATATGTAATCCACCACTTTGTATTTCTCCACTGAAAGATGAACAGCATTTTCAGAGCTCTTTAAATGTTAGAAATGATGATCTGAGGTTATAGACTGGTAATACTTTTTTCAGTATTGTGAATTCAAAAGCAATCATTTGAGTAGATCTTCAAATCTATATCTGAGATTAAATTATAAGGTAGGTAGGGCCAGTTGGCCTTTTTTAAAGAAATTGACCCATATATATCTTATGTATATGTCCTTGCCTTTTCTTCTTGCCACGTACATTTCCCTGTATTAATGTCTATTAGATTGTCAATCTTTATTTAAGCAGCTGCCCCTTAACAAGGTTTAGAATCACAGGATTATAGGAAGTATATTTGATTAAAAACATGTCAGCACAATTTTAATTTCCTCCATAATTTAACCCTGCATTCATGTGGCTTCAAAGTATTAAAGATCTCCAAGACTTTGTTTTACATTATGACCCACCTCAGAAAGATTGGAGAACAGCATGGCAATCCACTCCAGTATTCTTGCCTAAGCGCAGGCGGCTGCAGTGGCAGGGAGGAGCTACCCACACCAGAGGCCAGGGGCGGAGGCTGGGAGGAGCAACCCTGAGTCCAAGGAGTGGTGGCTGCACAGGCGCAGGAGGGCCTAGAGGTCAGGCCCACGTTGAAGGTCAGGAAGGGCAGCAGTGAGGAGATACCCATCGTCCAAGGTAAGGAGCAGTGAGCCGCACTTTGCTGGAGCAGCCATGAAGAGATATTCCACGCCCAAGTTAAGAGAAACCCAAGTAAGATGGTAGGTGTTGCAAGAGTGCATCAGAGGGCAGACACACTGAAACCATACTCACAGAAAACTAGTCAATC
>NW_011494731.1:1033882-1034998 GCF_000754665.1 Bison bison bison | reverse complement strand
GAGAGATCTGACAGAATGTGGTCCACTGGAGAAGGGAATGGCAAACCACTTCAGTATTCTTGCCTTGAGAACCCCATGAACAGTATGAAAAGGCAAAATGATAGGATACTGAAAGAGGAACTCCCCAGGTCAGTAGGTGCCCAATACGCTACTGGAGATCAGTGGAGAAATAACTCCAAAAAGAATGAAGGGATGGAGCCAAAGCAAAAAGAACACCCAGCTGTGGATGTGGCTGGTGATAGAAGCAAGGTCTGGTGCTGTAAAGAGCAATATTGCATAGGAACCTGGAATGTTAGGTCCATGAATCAAGGCAAATTGGAAGTGGTCAACAAGAGATGGCAAGAGTGAATGTCAACATTCTACAAATCAGCGAACTAAAATGGACTGGAATGGGTGAATTTAATTCAGATGACCATTATATCTACTACTGTGGGCAGGAATCCCTTAGAAGAAATGAAGTAGCCATCATGGTCAACAAAAGAGTCTGAAATGCAGTACTTGGATGCAATCTCAAAAACGACATAATGATCTCTGTTCGTTTCCAAAGCAAACCATTCAGTATCAGAGTATTCCAAGTCTATGCCCCAACCAGTAATGCTGAAGAAGCTGAAGTTGAACAGTTCTATGAGGACCTACAAGACTTTTTAGAACTAACACCCAAAAAAGGTGTCCTTTTCCTTATAGGGGACTGGAATGCAAAAGTAGGAAGTCAAGAAACACCTGGAGTAAAAGGCAAATTTGGCCTTGGAATACAGAATGAAGCAGGGCAAAGACTAATAGAGTTTTGCCAAGGAAATGCACTGGTCATAGCAAACACCCTCTTCCAACAACACAAGAGAAGACTCTACACGTGGACATCACCAGATGGTCAACACCGAAATCAGACTGATTATATTCTTTGCAGCCAAAGATGGAGAAGTTCTATACAGTCAACAAAAACAGGACCAGGAGCTGACTGTGGCTCAGATCATGAACTCCTTATTACCAAATTCAGACTGAAATTGAAGAAAGTAGGGAAAACCACTAGACCATTCAGGTATGACCTAAATCAAATCCCTTATGATTATATAGTGGACGTGAGAAATAGATTTAAGGGCCTAGATCTGATAGAGTGCC
>NW_011494731.1:1033228-1033782 GCF_000754665.1 Bison bison bison | reverse complement strand
TGGACTGAGGTTCCTGACATTGTACAGGAGACAGGGATCAAGACCATCCCCATGGAAAAGAAATGCAAAAAAGCAAAATGGCTGTCTGGGGAGGCCATTACAAATAGCAGTGAAAAGAAGAGAAGCGAAAAGCAAAGGAGAAAAGGAAAGATATAAGCATCTGAATGCAGAGTTCCAAAGAATAGC
Organism: Bison bison bison; assembly: GCF_000754665.1. Lineage (NCBI taxonomy): Eukaryota > Metazoa > Chordata > Mammalia > Artiodactyla > Bovidae > Bison > Bison bison. The sequence goes on along the minus strand of NW_011494731.1, from coordinate 1,033,596 downwards.
AATGAGAAATAAGAACGCCTTCTTCAGCAATCAATGCAAATAAATAGAGGAAAACTATAGAATGGGAAAGACTAGAGATCTCTTCAAGAAAATGAGAGATACCAAGGGAACATTTCATGCAAAGATGGGCTCCAGAAAGGACAGAAATGGTATGGACCTAACAGAAGCAGAAGATATTAAGAGGTGGCAAGAATACACAGAAGAACTGTACAAAAAAAGATCTTCATGACCCAGGTAATCATGATGGTGTGATCACTCATCTAGAGCCAGACATCCTGGAATGTGAAGTCAAGTGGGCCTTAGAAAGCATCACTATGAACAAAACTAGTGGAGGTGATGGAATTCCAGTGGAGCTATTTCAAATCCTG
>NW_011494731.1:1026052-1033128 GCF_000754665.1 Bison bison bison | reverse complement strand
GTCCATAACGTCTCTGAAGGTCGGACACGACTGAGTGACTTCACTTTCACTTTTCACTTTCATTCATTGGAGAAGGAAATGGCAACCCACTGCAGTGTTTTTCCCTGGAGAATCCCAGGGACGGGGGAGCCTGGTGGGCTGCCATCTGTGGGGTCACACAGAGTCGGACACAACTGAAGTGACTTAGCAGCAGCAGATAGCATATTCAAAAGCAGAGACATTACTTTGCCAACAAAGGTCCGTCTAGTCAAGGCTATGGTTTTTGCTGTGGTCATGTATGGATGTGAGAGTTGGACTGTGAAGAAAGCTGAGCACTGAAGAATTGATGCTTTTGAACTGTGGTGTTGGAGAAGACTCTTGAGAGTCCCTTGGACTGCAAGGAAAATAAAAGGAAGAGAGTCCATTCTGAAGGGGATCAGCCCTGTGATTTCTTTGGAAGAAATGATGCTAAAGCTGAAACTCTAGTTCTTTGGCCACCTCATGCAAAGAGTTGACTCATTGGAAAAGACCCTGATGCTGGGAGGGATTGGGGGCAGGAGAAGGGGACAACAGAGGATAAGGTGGCTGGATGGCATCACTGCCTCGATGGACGTGAGTCTGAGTGAACTCTGGGAGTTGGTGATGGACAGGGAGGCCTGGTGTGCTGCGATTCATGGGGTCGCAAGGAGTTGGACAGGACTGAGAGACTGAACTGAACTAAACTGAACTGATTCTTGCCTGGAGAATCCCATGGACAGAGGAGGGTGGTAGGCTACAGTCCATGGGCTTGTGTAGAGTCGACACGACTGAAGAGACTTAGCAAGCACAGCAAGTATACAATGGAAAAATGAATTCCATAATTTTAGTGTCAAGCCTTTTCATGTTAGCCACAATATCCGTTCACAGCTTTATAATGATGTGTCAACATCAGTTTGACTACCTTTTATTTTCTTGGTGATCTTCAAAAGTTGAATATGAAACATGAATAATTTAACAAGTCTTCTTTCTTTTCTCATCCAGATATTCTAAAGTTTGTAAATCCAAATAAGTTTTTACCTTTACCATGAAAGTGAAAGTGTTAGTCACTCAATCACATCTGACTCTTTGCGACCTCATGGACTGTAGCCATCCTTCTTTTAAGGATATTTCTTTGAGAGCGGCCTCTCATAAATACATCCAGCTAAAACTGCCTAAATAATGTACGTTACAGTTGTACCCAAACTCCTTTCTTTTTTTCATGTGCTTTAACTTGTAAGACACTTCTCTTCTGGATTTTATTGGGACTTTAACTGTTTTTAGAGACCTGGAAATATTCTAAGGGGAGATAGAGAGACATAAAACTCTATAAGAAAAGAGCCATACATTTGGAGTAAAATGTGTTTGCCTCTTATCTATGAAACATTTAGCCATGTTAACTTATCCAAATACTTAGATTCTATCAAACAACTTCTTTAGATATGATAAATACTTTGCAGATAACGTGAAAGTGAAGTTGCTCAGTCGTGTCCGACTCTTTGCGATCCCATGGGCTGTAGCATACCAGGCTCCTCAGTCCATGGAATTTTCCAGGCAAGAATACTGGAGTGGGTTGCCATTTCCTTCTCCAGGTGATCTTCCCAACCCAGGGATTGAACCCAGTTCTCCCCCATTGCAGGCAGATTCTTTGCCAGCTGAGCCACCAGGGAAGCCCTGCAGATAAAGAAAATGTAATTTATTCCTTTTGCATAAATCACTATTTTAATAAGCATGTAAAGTACAAATAGGAAAGCATTTTAAATTGTAGAAGCCCACAGTACATATGGTAATATGTTAATAGGCTGCCTGATTGTATATATGTCTATAGTTTGCCTATGTAAAAAAATCACAGGTGGATAAAATTGGGCATTAAATGTAAAATTATAGAATAGTCAGGGCCCTATATAAATTAGTTTATATTGAATTATCCCAAAGGCAAGAAGCACATTAACTAAATTCCATCCTTTTAGGAGTGCTAACCACCTTGCCATGAATTGTATTATTAATTTGTAGTTAAAATAATGCAAAGATGCAAAGTTGGATAATTTCATTTCAAATGTGAAGCAAAATATAACTAACAAAGGAAATGCATGTACCAATTAACAATTATTTTCATGTTAGGAATTCTATCTTTGTGTTCATTTAAAAACAGGAAAATTTTTGTGGATCTAATTAAAAACTTTATTGTGATATGAACTTGATCAGAGGTAAGATAAAGAATGCAAATCTTTAGATTAAAACATTATGTTTTTCTGCATTTTTGACCCTCATGCCTTCTATATTTTCTAATTTTTGAGTGGAAAAGTGAAAATGCATCTTCAGGCTTAAAAGAAATTCATGTGGTATTACATATGACTTCAATACTTTCTAGTATGTGTTTCTAGGAATGTTGTAAAATGTACAGATTTATTTAAAAGTAAACAGATGTTTAGAAAAATAAATAAATGCATTAATGAGTTTTATACACAGACATTGCATCAAAATTAATTGCATATAGGGATTGAATGTCAAAATTATATAGAGAAAAAAGAAGAGTAAAATAGACTATGTATAAATATCTCAGCTTAGCCTAGAGTAGATGCTGATTCTAAATAATGTCTCTATAACTTCTAGCGTCTCTGTTTTCTGCCTTCAACCTACAAAAATTAAAGCAATGTGAGGATTAATTCAAATAATAGTAATATAGCCTATCAAAATGTTAGAAAATAATGTCTAAAATCGTGAAGCAAACTTCTTTCTGAATAAGAAAACAACAATATCAACATTTTATATATTAGGTTGTATGTAGTTGATAAAACAATATGAAGATATACATGTGTTGTTGCTTCATTTGGAATACTGCCAATAAATTAGATTTTTGTCTTATCTCTGTCTTATCTACATTTCCAAGTTACTTAAAAATCCTTGCTAATAAATAAAATTATAGAAGCTTAATGGGCTTCCCTGGTAGCTCAGATGGTAAAGAGTCTGCCTGCCAATCCAGGAGATGCAGTTTCAATCCCTGGGTTGGGAAGATCCCCTGGAGGAGAGCATGGCAACCCACTCTAGCATTCTTGCCCAGAGAATCCCCATGGACAGAGGAACCTGGAGGGCAATAGTCTACGAGGTCACAAAAAGTTGAACAGGACTGAGCAACTAAGCACAGCACAGCATAGAAACTAATACATATTTGTAAATTTATCATTTATACATAGTGGATGACGTTTAAAATTGTGTGATACAAAAATCACCTGAATATTCTTTTCCACTGTAAGCTACACATTAAGCACACATTTTGAAATATATTATCATATCACCATCAACAGAAAGTCTCTTCATGTGAAAACACTATTTAATGGCTATGTAGGAAATTTGTGTCTTTGAGGAAAGTACTTTATGCCTTTCAGGCAACTAGATAAACTAGGTGACACAGTGTATTATGTCATCAAATAATGACTGATTTCAATATTATTTTTATTTTATTTGCACATGCAAAGAAACTATATTCTTCATTCTTTTAAAAATTAGACCAGCTATCAAAAAACATTTATATTTAGATCAAATCTTGATTTTGAAATTATTTGGGTATAATTTCATTTTATAGAGTGTTCTAGGCTATGCTTGTCTACTAAAGGCTGCCTGTATTAGAGTATAAAGATGTGGATAAGATGCGCAAGTTGTATTATTGATCAGAGAAGGACTGAATGTGATAGACACACATGATGTAAGTTATCAGAGAAACCCATGCTGAGGCAGGGTAGGGCATTATTATTAGTTGTCACTGTGGCTTATAAACCTATAGGGGACTGTGAGAATTTCCTCCTTGGAGAAGATGGAGCACATATACAATTTTCAAAAACCTCACAATTGGCTCCAATATTTCTACACAGTGCATCAATGCCCTAGAGCAGTGGTACCAACCTTTTTTGCATCAGAGAGCAGTTTCATGGAAGACAATTTTTCCATGGGCCAGGGTGGGGGATGGTTTCAGGATAATTCAGGTACATTATATTTACTGTGCCATTGTTTCTATTATTACATCAGCTTGGATCTTCAGGCAGTAAATCCTGAAGTTTGGGACTCCCCCAGAACACTGTATCTCAAACTTTAATGAGAGTTAGATCACTTTGAGGGCATGTGAGAATATAGATTTTTACCTACTCCCAGTGCTCTATTTCAGTAGTTCTATGGGGACTTAGTTTACATTTCAACCATATTCTAGGTGCTGTTGATGTGGTTGCCTTGGGCCTCACACTTTGACACAACCACTTTTGAAGGTGCCGTTTCTCCCAAGCATGCCATTCATGGGAGACCTTGTCAAGGGTGAGGGAAAGTATTCCCTCCATTGGTGACTTTACTGTCTGGATCTTCAAGTAATGTTAATATTAGACACACAGCCTGCATTTTTATAAACTAGAAATATAAAGGACACAATCTTTACATTTCTTTAAACTTAGCATATATTATATACTAGACAAATGAATACTAAAGTGGATAAGCTGGGGTCTTTTGACCCAAAATCACTGCAGATGGTGACTGCAGTCATGAGATTAGAAGATACTTGCTCCTTGGAAGAAAAGCTATGACAAACCTAGACAGCATATTAAAAAGAAGAGACATTACTTTGCCAACAAAGGCCCATATAGTCAAAGCTATGGTTTTTCCCACAGTCATGTATGGATATGAGGGTTGGACCGTAAAGAAGGCAAAGCACTGAAGAACTGATCCTTTTGAACTGTGGTGTTGGAGAAGACCCTTGAGAGTCCCTAGGACTGTAAGATCAAACCAGTCAATTCTAAAGGAAATCAACCCTAAAGATTCACTGGAAGGACTGATAATAAAGCTGAAGCTCCAATACTTTAACCACCTGATGCCAAGAGCTGACCCATTAGAAAAGACCCTGATGATGGGAAAGATTGAAGGCAGGAGGACAAGGGAATAGCAGAGGCCAAGACAGTTGGATGGCATCACTGACTTGATGGACATGAGTTTGAGCAAGCTCTGGGAGATTGTAAAGGACAGGGAAGCCTGGTGTGCTTCAATCCATAGGGTTGCAAAGAGTTGAACATCACTGAGTGACTGAACAACAAAATCTAGTTCAAATTAGTTGGGTTATAAAGAAATAAAAGCTGGTAAGCTTGTGGTAAAGAGATCTTCAGAGAGGATACAGAACACAAAGGAAAAGCAACTAGTGCAACATGAAATCTGTCAGAAAAGACTTTCAGAAGGAGCTGGCTCAAGGGTTATGTCTTGAAAGATGGATAGATATTATGTGTGTCATAGCAAAGTATTTTCAACAATGGAACACTCTATAATGTAATCTAATCCATTTTTCTAATATGTATGAAAAAGGAAGACAAACATAAGTTTATTATTATTATTTGGTCACTAAATGATTTGTGCCCTGTTTTTTTTTCTTTATGATTTTGCTTCATTCTGAATACAAATTTTTATTTATTTTTTGTTGTTGTTGAGCATATATTTGTATTTCCAGACTAATTTTCATTTAATTTAAAAATTTGCATTTCGTTGATTCAGACTGGGAAAAACTGCCCCTTCAAAAGTTTCAGGTAAATTCTAGGTGTTTGCCAATGCTAAAAAGAAATGTAAATATAAACACAAACATACATACCTCCTCCGATAAGAATAGTGGAACACAGGGAGGATACAGACATGGGGGAAGGGGTTTCTTATAGCTCTGTGCTTTATAGATAGAGGAGTTAGAATGAGGGCAAGACTGGCCTGCTTTAGAAGAAAAAAAAAATCTTACAATATTGCAAGAATAATTTCTGCCAATTCTGTTTCCTCTCATCCCCCTTAGGAGCATGAAGAGATGTCTTGTATAGAGGAAAGAAAGCATAAATAGCTACTAACTAGAAAGAACTGTTTATGAAATATTTAGTGGGGCCATACTTGTTGGAATGAAGTCAATTTGAATTTAAAACAATTGTTCTTAAACATTTCAATATGTAATATTTAATTGCCTTAACAATGAGAGAAAAGAAAAATCATTCCAGGCAGAGAAACTAACATATATAGCAGCACTTAAACATAAATCTGAATGAGAAACAAATGCAAGCAGTTGTTTTCCCTGGGACATAAAATTAAGATGTAAATAATGATGGAGTAAAGTAACTTATGTATCACTCATTGATACACTGAAAACTTTCTTTGTGTTTGGGTTGTGTGTGTGTGTGTGATAATCCATATAATGCAGTAGTATAGAGGTATTAAGAATACTATGTTTGTCATAAGATTTAAAAGTCACTTTTGTTGAAATAAACATACATTTAGTTTGTAAGATTGTTTATGAGGTTAATTCATCATATATTTATTAGGAATGCTACATGTGTCAGATGCTATTTCTGAGTACTGATGATACAGTGTTAATTCTTGGCCTTAATCAAGACTATATTCTATATCAGTGAGATTAAAAAAGAAGAGATATATATTTTAACATAATTAATCATGTATATAATGGGATAAATACATCTGGAATATCTGAAGTCTTTTCATAATATTAATTAAAAAAAAAAAAAACAGTGGGAAATTATCTGATGAAGGACACCATAACTAAAAAAACACTCAGGGAATAAGAGAAAAGTAATGGAAACCAGGGTTGTATAATGCAAATGTTCCCAATATATAAAGAGTTTTGATAGGATGTATAAAATAAGAAAGTAAAATTTAGTGTAAGATACTATTTTAAAAGATGATAGAATTGAAATACAGTTTGTAAGTACAACTCTCATAATTTTCAAAGACTGACTTTCACATTGAGTGAAAGAGTCAACACTTGGATCATATTAATTTTAAACATACTCTTAGAGGATTTTCCTCAAAACTATATTTTTGTCTTGTTTCTTCTCTGTTTCATGCAGTCTGTTGTTCAATTTCCTGTTGATCAATGCCCGGAAAATAGACTTTGCGCTTTAGAGAATTTTACACCTCTCTGCATATATTGAGAGAGTTGGTTAAAAGGCAATGTTTCTTATCTACCCTTTGCAGATATTCTCAATGTGCTATTTACTTATCCAAATATTTCTTTTCTAATTTAAGATTCCTTATGCATATCACAGTGATTTTTTTCCCCTAACACACCT
>NW_011494731.1:1015533-1025952 GCF_000754665.1 Bison bison bison | reverse complement strand
TTCATCGTGTCCGACTCTGTGCGACCCCATAGACGGAAGCCCACCAGGCTCTCCTGTTCCTGGGATTCTCCAGGCAAGAATACTGGAGTGGGTTGCCATTTCCTTCTCCAATGCATGAAAGTGAAAAGTGAAAGAGAAGTCGCTCAGTCGTGTCTGACTCTTAGCGACCCCGTGGTCTGCAGCCTACCAGGCTCCTCCGTCTGTGGGATTTTCCAGGCAAGAGTACTGGAGTGGGGTGCCATTGCCTTCTCCATATACATATATAGTACCAGTCACTAAATAAAAAATGATAGATTATGCCAAACTCTATTAACTCTCATTAGTGTAAGCAGCGGCACTTAATTTATTCTGGCACTTAACTTATACTGGCTTGCTAAGTTTTACTACTAATTTTAAAATCATAACAAAACAGTTTCTTGGTTAACTAGGAAAGCAAACATGATTCACAATTATAAATTTAAACATAAGGATATTCTTATTTCTTAATGAAAGCATTAATGAAAAATTTAAAAGTTTTCTAAGAAAACTAACAAATTTATGGGTAATTATATATAAAAAGAAGAAACATGTTCTCCACATAGAAGAAAGTAAGTATGATTAATGAGAACAATGAATGTCTCAGTGATAACAAAATACTATTTTTTTTCCCTCTACATAGTCTGAAACAAAACTATTAAAAAAAAGAAGTTAGGCCCTGAATATTGCCTATCAATAAAATGAAAATGTAGAACATTTCTGATATAAAACTTTGGTCATTTAACTAAAACTTGTAATACTTCTACTCATTTCACAAAACATTAAATTATACCATTTAAAAAGTGAAAAGTATAAAAGATATATGTATCTATAGTGTCTATGAGACTCTAAATTGATTAAACTTTCTAAAAAAGCAAATTAACATGGAAATATCATTTGACTGAGTAACCTATATTTCTTGTAAGATAACTTCTAGAAAAGTTAGAATTGCTGACAGTATCAAAAAAAGCATAAATATTGTCGTGAATAATAACATTATTGTATACGGCAGGAACTGGGCTATGTGTTTTATATATAAGTCATGGAAATAGACATTTTAGTTTCATATTTTAAGTGTGCAGCTTATTAGCTATATGTATTGACCCAAAACTATAAAGTAATCTCTATGAAATTTACTATGTCCGTCCCTAAAATGTGATGATAATAACAAATATCAAGAAGTGTTGTTGTGTAAATGAAATGAAACAATACTCATGGAAACACCCAGCAAAAAAAGTTATTTCTCTTTTATTAGTATTTCTGATTTATAGACTTAGGCTGGAGCCTGGTTAATTTTTAAAAAGCAATAGTTTTTATAAGTATATTTTATAAGTCTTTAAAAGTATTTTTAAAGATTTGCTGCCACTTGAAATGTTAAGACCAAAACATATTTCAAAAGAAGCCATTTGCTAGGGATTACTTGATGGGAAATTATATAAGCAGTATATTAGCTCATAAAAATGCTAACATAATTCAGTCAGTACCAAATGTGTGTCTGAATAGAGAGAGAAGAGAAAAAGAAAACACTAAAGAAAGCCAAATCTTGAAAAATGTCTCCTATGATTACAAATGTTCAAGACATGGATAAAATACTTCAAAAAGCAACCGAATGCTGACTGCAATTACTAGTTTTTTGTTCTTTTTCCTTGAATCTCAGAAGATTAAGAACTTGAAAGATGAAACTTCATAATACAAGAGAATGTAATTGAGACAATAGGCAGGGAAAAATACAGATAAAAGGCAAGATGATTTAGACCAAATGTAAGTCTCTCTCTTGAATTACTAAGGTGAGTCAAGCAAGAACAGGGAGTTTACACCTGAAACTCTAACAGAGAAAATAAATGGAGAAATACTTTTTTAACTCATTATATGACCTTGTTGCTTCCTACAAATAAGAACTGTAGGAGGAAGTCATTTTACTGGCTGTGACAGGTATTCTTTATTCCAGTTTTTGGCGTAGATGTTATCCTAAAGTGAGTGGCATATAACAAAAATTATTTTGTGTGGGGTAGGCATTCTAATAATGTGATCTGGGTAGACTCGTCTTTGTTTCCTATCTCCATTCGCACTCCTCTGGTAGCAGTATATGGTGACTCTACAAATGTTTGCAGCTTAGAAACATCTGGCCCATCTGGAAAGCATCAGCTCTTTCTATGAGGTGATGAATACAACAGAGGGTGAGAATTATCTGGATACTCATTCACATGTCATCTAGGCTGAGATGATGTGTAGACCAGGATCAGCTAAGAATGTCTATTTACATGTTTCCTCTCCATATAACTTGAGGTCTCTTACAGTATGGTGACCACTAAATGTTTGAGTTTTCTGTGTAATGGCTAGGGCTCCAAGAACAGAGCAAAGGCTGAAGGTTTAAATGACTAGAATATAGAATTCACCTCCTCTTGGGAGGACAGTACAAAATGTAGTCATATTTCAAAATCACAGTACCGCTGGTGCTCCATACCACAGCCCCTCAGTCCACCTCTGACCTCAGCTTTATGTGCAGTGGGCTGTTCCCTTATTTGCTGCTAGCAGTCTGTCTGTTAAGTTCTTATCTGGTGCTGTAGCTGCTCTAGTTCTCTGCTTTTCTCTTCCCTCCTCATCTGTTTTTGTGGTCTGGGTGCAGATCTTTAGGTATATCATATGTATTATCTTTCACTAATCCTGGGGAAATTGTTTATTTACAAATAATAATAAGTTAAGCTTGTTCATATCAGGGAAAATCAAATTAAGCAAATGAATAAGTGGATAATTCTCTTAATTGATTCAACATGTCCCCAGCAAGACTGGGCTCCAGTTGCACACAGTGGTAACCAGCTTACTGATTCCATCTGTATTGGTTTCTGGCTTTCTTGGTTGCATGTCCTTCACTTTCTTGTGTTTTTGCAACTTTCTCAAATGAACAACCCACAGACAAGTTGAGATCTTGGTTATATTTTTGGGCAAGGGGTAAAAAGGTAGAAATCAATCTCATTTATGAATGAATATAGATGTCAAAATACTAAAATAAAACAGAACAAATATAAGAAACCATATCACATAATACATTGTCAAAAAGTGGCTTACTCTTTACGAATGCAAAAGACTTATGTTTTATTGAAGTAATCAATGCTCCCTAAAACTTTTAGCTCCAGGGACTGGTTTTGTTGACAACAATTTTTCTGCGGACCAGGGGTGGGGGATGATTCCAGCACATTACATTTTTAATTCATTTTATTTCTATTATTGTTACATCCACACCACCTCAGATCATTAGGCCTTAGATCCCAGAGGTTCAGAACCCCTGAATAAATGGCATCCAATAAACTATATAGACGTAAAGTGTACAATTTTATATATTAACTCTTAGAATTGTCAGTATAATTAAGATAATTTAAAAAGCCATCATTCCCAAAGTTTCCTTGTGCCCTATTTTAATCTAATTTATCATATTAGTGAAATATAAAATTATAAAGAAGTCTTATTTAAAATTATGCAATTGAAAAAAATCTACCTGACAAGAGTAAATATGAATGTGGATTAAATAAAGGGATGAGAGAATAACATAAGAATGTAAGCTGGTAAAACTACCTTGGAAAACAATCTTCCGTTATTTTTAATATGAAACATGAACAGAATTTATGACTTCATGATCCCCTTTTGTTCTATGTCCCAATAAACACATACATACACATATGCTATATGCTCATGATAGCATAGTTTTTGCAACAAATCTCTCCTTCAAAAACAGAATGGCTAAAAGCAAAAGAATATTACAGAGAAGTGAAAATGAGCTATGCCGCTGCTGCTGCTAAGTCGCTTCAGTCATGTCCGACTCTGTGCGACCCCATAGACTGCAGCCCACCAGGCTCCCCCGTCCCTGGGATTCTCCAGGCAAGAACACTGGAGTGGGTTGCCATTTCCTTCTCCAAAAATGAGCTATAGCACCACCTTAAACAATAGTATAGCATTGCTAATGGAGAGTCCACCCAATCTGATGGGTCATGTCATGAAGACTGCAGAGTCCACAACAAATAAAATTTCACCTGAATATAATCAGTTCTTTAATCCTAACTTCCTTTTTCTTGGAAATACAAGAGAATGAAGATCAGTTTAATAATATCTCAAGTACACAGACAAATCCAGACTATGTTACCTTCTGTAAGACAACAATACTGTCTTAAAAAAGTAATACCATGAAGAAAACATAAGAGGGTGATCTGTTTCTAGATTAAAGAAGGCTAAAGAGATATCAGCATACAGTGCATGCACACTGAAAAAAGCTGAAGCATTTTTGAGATAGTTATGAAAATATTAATATGGGCTGAATACTAATCATTCAAGGCAATTTTAATTTTCTTTTGCTTAATAGTATTCTTTATTTAGAACATATTTCTAATTTTTTACAGGTGCATGCTCAATTTTTGCTTTATTGATGTATGGATCTTGGTTGTATGTATCAATAATTTGTTTTGCTTTATCATGCAGCAAATGGGACAATGTGTTAAAAACTAATTGTAACTGATGTACATATAGATATTCATTGAAATTTTATGAATTTAAATGTTGTAAGATAAATTTTATAATTATAAATACATTTAAATTATTATTTTAAAAATTAAAATAAATATTCCTTTCTCTAGGTCTCTATCATTTTTCACTTTGGTGTCAGATTTCTTTTACTCACACACAGATCTGATTAAGCTATTTATTTCTCAAGGCTTAATTTAAATAGCAGTGTTCTGAGAAGCTTCACTTAACTTCCCAGGAATAATCCATTGTTTTGGATTGTTTTGGTTTTGATGATCCCCTATATGATTTGCCATAATAACTATACAGTTGATATTCTATCTTAGTCTAAGTGTTATTCAGTTTTTTATCACTCTTTCTGAACCCTGATATATTTTTGTATGTAACTGAACTGCTGAGATTTAGACTGCTCAGTGCAGTTCAGTTGCTCAGTTGTGTTGGACTTTTTGCAATCCCAAGGAGTGCAGCACACCAGGCTTCCCTGTCCATCAAACTCCATGTACATCCAGTGGTGATGCCATCCAACCATCTTATCTGCTGTCATCCACTTCTCCTCCTGCCTTCAATCTTTCCCATTATCAGGGTCTTTTCCAATGAGACGGTTCTTCACATCAGGTGGCCAAAGTACTGGAGCTTCAGCATCAGTCCTTCTGATGAATATTCAGGACGGATTTCATGTAAGAATTGACTGGTTTGTTCTTGCAGTCCAAGGGAATCTCAAGAGCCTTTTCCAACGCCACAGTTCAAGAGCATCAATTCTTTGCCGCTCAGTTTTCTTTATGGTCCAACTCTGACATCCGTACATTACTTCTGGAAAAACCATAGCTCTGACTAGATGGACCTTTGTAGGCCAAGTATGTCTCTGCTTTTGAATACACTGTCTAGGTTGGTCATAGCTTTTCTTCCCAGGAGCAAGCGTCTTTTAATTTCATGGCTGCAGTCACCATCTGCAATGATTTTGGAGCCCAAGAAAATAAAACCATTCACTGTTTCCATTGTTTCCCCATCTATTTGCCATGCAGTGATGGGACCAGATGCCATGATCTTTGTTTTTTGAATGTTGAGTTCTAAGTCAGCCTTTTCCCTCTCCTTTTTCACTTTCATCAAGAGCCTCTTTAGTTACTCTTGGCTTTCTGCCATAAGGGAGGTGTCATCTGCATATCTGAGATTATTGATATTTCTCCTGGAAATCTTAGTTTCAGCTTGTGCTTTACCAGCCCAGCATTTCTCATGTTGTTCTCTGCAAATAAGTTAAATAAACAGGGTAACAATATAAAGCGTTGACATACTCCTTTTCCAATTTGGAACCAGTCTATTTTTCCATGTACAGTTCTAACTGTTGCTTTTTGACCTGCATACAGATTTCTCAGGAGGCAGGTAAGGTGGTCTGGTATTCTCATCTCATTAAGAATTTTCCATAGTTTGTTGTGATCCACAGAGTCAAAGGCTTTGATGTAGTCAATAAACAGAAGTAGATGTTTTTCTGAACCTCTGTTGCTTTTTCTATGATCCAGCAGATGTTGGCAATTTGATCTCTGGTTCCTCTGCCTTTTCTAAATCCAGCTTGAACATCTGGAAGTTCTCAGTTCACATAATGTTGAAGCCTGGCTTGAAAAATTTTGAGCATTACTTTGCTAGTGTGTGAAAAGAGTGTAATTGTGCGGTAGTTTGAACGTTCTTTGGCATTGTGTTCTTGGGGATTGGAATGAAAACTGACCTTTTCCAGTCCTGTGGACACTGCTGAGTTTTCCAAATTTGCTGGCATATTGAGTGCAGCACTTCCACAACATAATCTTTTAGGATTTGAAGTAGCTCAGCTGAAATTCCATCACCTCCACTAGCTTTTTTTGTAGTGATGCTTCACACCATCACAAGTGATGGTCCACTTGACTTCACATTCCGGGATGTCTGGCTCTAGGTGAGTGATCACACCATCATGATTATCTGGGTCATGAAGATCTTTTTTGTGTAGTTCTTCTGTGTATTCTTGCCACCCCTTCTTAGTATATTCTGCTTTTGTTAGATCCATACCATTTCTGTCCTTTATTGTGCCCATCTTTGCATGAAATGTTCCCTTGATATCTCTAATTTTCTTGAAGAGATCTCTAGTCTTTCCCATTCTATTGTTTTCCTCTGTTTATTTGGATTGATCACTGAGGAAGACTTTCTTTCTCTCCTTGCTCTTTTTGGAAATCTGCATTCATATGGGTATATCTTTGCTTTTCTCCTTTGCCTTAGCTTCTCTTCTTTTCTCTGCTATTTGTAAGGCCTCCTCAGACAACTTTTTGCATTTCTTTTTCTTGGAGATGGTCCTGATTTCTGCCTCCTATACAATGTCACAAAGCTCTGTCCATTAGTCTGCTCTCATACCTAAATACTAAAAATAGTCACATTGTAATGTACACATCTGAATATTTCTTATGACACATTTTTGTATGCTGTTATTTAAGAACTGAATCAATATAAAAGTCACGTATTCAAAAATCATTTTAAATAGCTCTCTGTCACATATGTAACATTGATCTCAATATATTTTGAAGAATAAAGCTTTCCTAAAGGTCTAATGCTGCTGCTGCTAAGTCGCTTCAGTCGTGTCCGACTCTGTGCAACCCCATAGACGACAGCCCACCAGGCTCTGCCGTCCCTGGGATTCTCCAGGCAAGAACACTGGAGTGGGTTGCCATTTCCTTCTACATTGCATGAAAGTGAAAAGTGAAAGTGAAGTCACTCAGTCACATCCTACTCCTAGCGACCCCATGGACTGCAGCCTACCAGGCTCCTCCATCCATGGGACTTTCCAGGCAAGAGTACTGGAGTGGCCTGCCGTTGCCTACACTACTGTAAAAAATCTACTATCAGACATCATGATACAAACTAATACATACATTTGGCTAAACTATTGATAGTGACACTCAAGTTTACCATTTTTTTATTTTAAAACTCCTTCTAATTAATATAGTAATTTTATTCTGAACATCAATATCTTGAAATGAATTTTGACAGTGTTTTTCCTCCTGAGTTGTTTTTAAAAATAATGTGTAATAGATATAAGAAAAATCCTTCTAAAATAGAAAAAATACTGCCTATCTAAGCTACTCAATGGAGAAGGCAACGGCACCCCACTCCAGTACTCTTGCCTGGAAAATCCCATGGACAGAGGAGCCCGGTGGGCTGCAGTCCATGGGGTCGCTAGGAGTCGGACCCGACCGAGCGACTTCACTTTCACTTTTCCCTTTCATGCATTGGAGAAGGAAATGGCAACCCACTCCAGTGTTCTTGCCTGGAGAATCTCAGGGATGGGGGAGCCTGGTGGGCTGCCATCTATGGGGTCGCACAGAGTCGGACATGACTGAAGTGACTTAGCAGCAGCAGCAAGCTACTCAAATATAATCCGCTCTAACATGTGGGTCATTGATTACATTTCTGTTAGCTTCTTAAGTTGTTACTAGCACTGACATTTTAATATCATCTTTTGTTGAGAGAAAATTTAGGTAATGAAAAGTTTGTATTTGATTAGCTTGCATAGATTTTATTGTTTGGATGCCAAATCAATTTCTTTAATATATACAACTAAAGGAGAAACAAACACTACCTCGTTTAGTCTACTGATTCCCCCCAGGTTTTTGCTATTTCACTTTTGGTTATTTCCTTTATAGTTTTCTTGTCATCCTTGGATTGAAACCCAGACCTCCAGCCACAGTAGTGACCGTTCAAGCTAATCCTACATGCAAAGTAAAGTATAGTCTCTTTGCTGACCTTCCTGGCCTTAGCTTAGAATTAGACAACTTATTTTCTTTTCTCTTATGCCAGTGGCAGAGCTACTTCCTTCATGAAAAGCTCCTGCATCCCTATGTATTAGACAAAGCATGAAGCCCTGGCTGCTGTGTACTGCTTTTCTAGCACATAGAGCTTGCTCAGTGCTTATATCTCAGCTCAGGAGACAAATAGAAGGCTTAAGAAGGCTTCTATTTGTTCTGAGGTCTTAGTTTACTCTGCCAAGTAGAACAACAAAGGGCTTTGTATTTCTATATCTTTTCGATGATGAGTCCACAAAGGAAATAATTTGTATGCTTCCCTCCTGGTATGTTCCCTCTTCATCAAAAGAAATGCACTTAAATGCAATAGGTATAATTAAATTAAACACTCCAATACAGGCATAAACTCTAGGCTTTGTTTATAAACTGATGATCAGAATTCCATGTTAATGCAACAGAGCTATTGCTTTCTAAATTGAGGCTAAAACAAATGAAAAGGCAGTCCTCATTTGTGTGTTGTCAATTTGCATTATTCTTCTGCCGAGGTGTAGCAGTACAGCTATTCTGAAACATTTCCATGTGCCAACCTCAATAATGATAAAACAGCCACAACTATGTCTATAAAAATCCTTTACACTTCACAGTGTATGTATTGGATCCTATGATATGTATACATATTTAATTTTATAGTCACTAAAACTGGGACTGAGACCACTTGGATCCAGTAGTTTCTTAACATTAAAAAACGTTACTGGATAGATCACACTTTTATTTTGCAGCTGTTATTTTCCAGAGGCAATATGTCATAGTGGTTAAGGATTAGGATTTTGAAGTCAGGGTGTCTGGTTCTTTGCTTGTTTGTTTCACAAATTCTGTCAGTTAGTAGCTGCGTATTTTTGACAGTTTACTTAACTTTCTATGCCACCTTCTGGAAGATACACTGAGAGCTCAGTAGAGCAGATGGAATATAGGAGGACTCAAAATCAACAATAGCTGTGTGTTTGTGTGTGTGTTTTTAATGTAATTTTCTTTTTTACCTGTTGTGTAATTTTGCCACATTGTCTATTTGTGTTGCACTACAGGGTCCCCTAACCAGTTCTGAACGGCAATTTGAGTAGCATTTGAGTAGGCACAGCATGGTGGTGTGTGATGGGGAAAGTATGAAAGAATTGAAGAAACAGTATATCTTCCTTTTGCCACACAGACAGTGTGGATCAGGATTGGTACCTGGCATGTATTAAATTGCATTATGTGTAAATTTGTATTATCTTCCACAAATGGTTCTTTAGTTTAAATTTCAATATTCTCTTAACAACAAAAAGGGATGGAAATTTAGTAGGATGTTCTTTCTTGTAGGTGTATGTATGTCTTTTATTTCTATAACTATATAGTATGTTCATCCACAAATATAAACATGTACTTTTCTCTTTCTCTGTATGTGTCAAAGGATAGGGACAAGTATAGGTGAGAAAGGTATCTCAAAACAGGTAAAATTAAACTCTACCAACAACAGGGAAGGCGAGAACATACTAAAGAGCATACATGATAATCAGGTAGGAAATAGGATCTACTTCCAAAGTAGATCTTCCAGAGTAGACTCACTTTACTTTAAGCCCCCAGCAGATTGATTATATCTTTGCAGCCAAAGATGGAGAAGATCTATACAGTCAGCAAAAAAAAAAAGACCAGGAGATGACTGTGGCTCAGATCATGAACTCCTCATTGTCATATTCAGACTTAAAATGAAGAAAGTGGGGAAAACCACTAGACCATTCAGGTATGACCTAAACCAAATCCCTTTTGACTACAGAGTGGATGTGATAAATAGATTTAAAGGACTAGATCTGATAGAAAGAGTGCCTGATGAACAATAGAAGGAGGTCCATGACATTGTACAGGAGACAGGAATCAAGAACCTCCCCAAGGAAAAAAAAAATGCAAAAAAAGCAAAATGGCTATCTGGGGAGGCCTTACAAATAGCTGTGAAAAGAAGAGAAGCAAAGGAGAAAAGAAAAGATATACCCATGTGAATGCAGAGTTCCAAAGAATAGCAAGGAGAGATAAGAAAACTTTCCTCAGTGATCAGTGCAAAGAAATAGAGGAAAACAACAGAATGGGAAAGACTAGAGATCTCGTCAAG
>NW_011494731.1:1012368-1014880 GCF_000754665.1 Bison bison bison | reverse complement strand
TGAGAAGTTTGTATGCAGGTCAGGAAGCAACAGTTAGAACTGGACATGGAACAACAGACTGGTTCCAAATAGGAAAAGGAGTACGCCAAGGCTGTATGTTGTCACACTGCTTATGTAACTTATATTCAGAGTACATTATGAGAAATGCTGGGCTCGAGGAAGCACAAGCTGGAATCATGATTGCTGGGAGAAATATCAATAACCTCAGATATGTAGATGACACCACCCTTATGGCAGAAAGTGAAGAAAAACTAAAGAGCCTCTTGATGAAAGTGAAAGAGGAGAGTGAAAATTTTGGCTTAAAGCTCAACATTCAGAAAACTAAGATTATGGCATCCAGTCCCATCATTTCATGGCAAATAGATGGAGAAACAGTGGCTGACTTTAGTTTTGGGGCTCCAAAATCACTGCAGATGGTGATTGCAGCCACGAAATTAAAAGACGCTTACTCCTTGGAAGGAAAGTTATGATCAACCTAAACAGCATATAAAAAAGCAGAGACATTACTTTGCCAACAAAGGCCTGTCTAGTTAAGGCTATGGTTTTTCCAGTAGTTGTGTATGGATGTGAGAGTTGGACTGTGAAGAAAGCTGAGTGCCAAAGAATTTATGTTTTTGAACTGTGATGTTGGAGAAGACTCTTGAGAGTCCCCTGGACTGCAAGGAGATCCAACCAGTTCATCCTAAAGGAGATCAGTCCTGGGTGTTCATTGGAAGGACTGATGTTGAAGCTGAAACTCCAATACTTTGGCCACCCGATGCAAAGAGCTGACTCATTTGAAAAGATCCTGATGTTGGGAAAGATTGAAGGCAGGAGGAGAAGAGGATGAGATGGTTCGATGGCATCACCGACTCAATGGACATGAGTCTGGATAGACTCCCACAGTTGGTGATGAAAAGGGAGGCCTGGAGTGCTGTGGTTCATGGGGTTGCAAAGTGTTGGACACGACTGAGCAACTGAACTGAACTGAACTGAGCAGCATCTTTGGGATCTCTTCAAGACGTGCCTCCCCCATATTATGTTTTCTGCCCACTGCTCATTCTCAAAGTAAATGCCATACATTTGGGTGTCATATTTCTTTCTTTCTTTCTTTCTTTTTTAACAGCATTACCTCAACCCAGTCACAGATTTCTGCGCTGGGTATTATTTATATGTACAAATTATCCTAAAACTTAACAACTTAAAGCAATCATTTATTTTTATCATAACTTGATGAGTCAGTGAGTCATGAACAACTGAGTTTGGCAGTTCCGACTTGGAGTTTCTTTTGTGTTTGTGGCCACATGTCAGCTAGGGCTTTAATCTTCTGCAATTCTCCTGGGCTGAATGACCAAAATGGCTCCCTCACGTGGACACCAAGCTATAAACTGAGGGGCTTCGCCGGAGCTGTGGTCTGGCAACCCTATACATTGCATCTAAGGCATGTAAAACTTCTTACACACAGGTTTTGGATCCAAACTGGAAAACAAAACAGAATCCGTATTGCCCTTTATAACCTAGCCTTAGAAGTCACATAGTATCAATTCCCTCATAAATTATGCTACAAGTGTATCACAAGCCCACCTCAGTTCAGTTCAGTTCAGTCTCTCAGTCATGTGGGACTCTTTGCGGCACCATGAATCACAGCATGCCAAGCCTCCCTGTCCATCACCAACTCCTGGAGTTCACTCAAACTCATGTCCATGGAGTCAGTGATGCCATCCAGCAATCCCATCCCCTGTCGTCCCCTTCTCCTCCTGCCCCAATCCATCCCAGCATCAGGGTCTTTTCCAATGAGTCAACCCTTCTCATGAGGTGGCAAAAGTAATGGAGTTTCAGCTTTAGCATCATTTCTTCCAAAGAACACCCAGGACTTATCTCCTTCAGAATGGACTGGTTGGATCTCCCTGCAGTCCAAAGGACTCTCAAGAGTCTTCTCCAACATCACAGTTCAAAAGCATCAATTCTTCAGTACTCAGCTTTCTTCACAGTCCAACTCTCACATCCATACACGACCACTGGAAAAACCATAGCCTTGACTAGACAGACCTTTGTTGGCAAAGTAATGTCTCTGCTTTTGCATATGCTATCTAGGTTGGTCATAACTTTCCTTCGAAGCAGTAAGCGTCTTTTAATTTCATGGCTGCAATTACCATCTGCAGTGATCTTGGAGCCCAAAAAAATAAAGTTTGACACTGTTTCAACTGTTTCCACTGTTTCCCCATCTATTTCCCAAGAAGTGATGGGACCAGATGCCATGATCTTAGTTTTCTGAATGTTGAGCTTTAAGCCAACATTTTCACTCTCCTCTTTCACTTTCATCAAGAGGCTCTTGAGTTCCTCTTCACTTTCTGCCATAAGGGTGGTGTCATCTGCATATCTGAGGTTATTGATATTTCTCCTGGCAATCTTGATTCCAGCTTGTGCTTCTTCCAGCCCAGCGTTTCTCATGATGTACTCTGCATATAAGTTAAACAAGCAGGGTGAAAATATACAGCCTTGATGTACTCCTTTTCCTATTTGGAAGCAGTCT
>NW_011494731.1:1009975-1012268 GCF_000754665.1 Bison bison bison | reverse complement strand
CAGCTTGTGCTTCTTCCAGCCCAGCGTTTCTCATGATGTACTCTGCATATAAGTTAAACAAGCAGGGTGAAAATATACAGCCTTGATGTACTCCTTTTCCTATTTGGAAGCAGTCTGTTGTTCCATGTCCAGTTCTAACTGTTGCTTCCTGACCTGCATACAGGTTTCTCAAGAGGCAGGTCAGGTGGTCTGGTACTCCAGTCTCTTTCAGAATTTTCCAGTTTATTGTGGTCCACACAGTCAAAGGTTTTGGCACAGTCAATAAAGCAGAAATAGATGTTTTTCTGGAACTCTCCTAGACTCAAAGAAGTCAATATAACCCCTACCTCTTGGTGGAAATGTGACAGGTCAAATTGTGTCTAGGTGAGATTGGGAATTTTGTGGCCATTTTCATGGCAAAACACAATTTTTGACAGTATAGAATATTCTTTTAATCTTGATATATGTTAGTGCTCTTAAAATGTGTTGCCTCTAAATGAATATTTTAAATTTTCCCTTAGTAATTAACACATTTAAAATGTATAAGACATAGGTGATTCTTAACATGTATGTAAATATTTTTATTTGATTTTAAAAGGTAATTATGTTGACAGGCAGTTGATTTGAAAATGAAAGATGCTTATGAAAGATTAATGTCATTATTAATGAGCATAAAGGCTCTTAAAAATACAATAATGAAATGAAATATAGAAGTCACTTTGGCATAACTTTTTTTTCCGCTTTATATTTTATCACATAACCAAACAAAGGAGTCTTTCTTGAAATCTTTACTCACAGGTCAAATTAAAGATTAGTAATTGGCTATAAAAATGGTGATAGAAGATAATAGTATTATGAGCCCACATAGTCATGGCAAGAGATACTGGCCTATTCTCAGTGAACTAATGGTGATTGAAGGAATTTAATTATAAATACTTATGTATTGGGAAACTTTACAAGATGGAAAGTGAGCTTTAGAGTATAAAATTAGACTTATGTGGTAAAATGTTACTGTATGATATAAGCTTTGGAAATAGTTAAATAACTGAAGTTTCCTAGATGGCACTGGTACATTTCCTACCTGCTGTAAGTTTATCTCGCTATGTACTTTACATAAGAATCATGATAAAGTAATATGCTTTAACTGTTTAAAGCTTTGCTATTTTTCAAATGGCTTAATGATTTCATCCTCTAAACCACAATAAAATCACAAAGCTGCAAGTGAACCAGCTAGCACTCTGGAAGAATTATAACTTTATCTTGTGTAATATAGAAAAACACAACAACAA
This sequence comes from Bison bison bison, assembly GCF_000754665.1. Classification (NCBI taxonomy): domain Eukaryota; kingdom Metazoa; phylum Chordata; class Mammalia; order Artiodactyla; family Bovidae; genus Bison; species Bison bison. The sequence continues at coordinate 1,011,000 of NW_011494731.1, read as the reverse complement.
CAAAAGGGAATGCTAGCCTTTTATGATGATTGAAACCTACAAGCGAGAAGAAGCTGAGTGTAGGTACTAAAGCATAGAGCTGGGTATTATTAAAAGATGAGAACAGACACTGGTGGTTTAAAATATAAATTTTAAATTCTGGAGAGATCATTTGTTTTGAGAAAACTTAATAGCTCTGAGAGTCTTTAAAGCTCAGAATAAGCAGCAAATGTGTACTAATAAGTTATGTAATACCTTTATTCCAACTATTAGGTGCATATAAGCAAAAACAATGGTCCTTAAAAAAGAGTGGCCTGAGATTTATCATAGCTAACAGAAGGATAAAAAATACAAAAACAAGCAATAAGACAGATGAGCTGCAAATGAAAGCTGTGGTTATTAATGCAATCTCAATTTCAAATTAGACTTGTTCCTTTTAACACTTACTCTAACGTTTTTCATTGGATGTTTAAAAAAAGAATTAAGCAATTTGGGAGATATTACCTAAAGAATGAGTACTATTTTTATGTATTAAAAAGCACAACTAAGTAAGGTAACTCTTATCTAATGATATTATATATCTCTAGTTTCTTCTTCTACCCATATTGGATATATATCATTTTACTTATTTCAATTATTTGTATCTAAATTCTCCAAGTCAGGCTTCAGCAATGCGTGAACCGTGTACTTCCAGATGTTCAAGCTGGTTTTAGAAAAGGCAGAGAACCAGAGATCAAATTACCAACATCCACTAGATCATCGAAAAAGCAAGAGAGTTCCAGAAAAATATCTATTTCTGCTTTATTGACTGTGCCCAAACCTTTGACTGTGTGGATCACAATAAACTGTGGAAAATCCTGAAAGAGAAGGGAATACCAGACCACCTGACCTGCCTCTGGAGAAACCTATATGCAGGTCAGGAAGCAACAGTTAGAACTGGACATGGAACAACAGACTGGTTCCAAATAGGAAAAGGAGTACATCAAGGCTGTATATTGTCACCCTGCTTATTTAACTTATATGCAGAGTACATCATGAGAAACGCT
>NW_011494731.1:1008511-1009772 GCF_000754665.1 Bison bison bison | reverse complement strand
ACCAACCTAGATAGCATATTCAAAAGCAGAGACATTACTTTGCCAACAAAGGTCTGTCTAGTCAAGGCTATGGTTTTTCCAGTGGTCGTGTATGGATGTGAGAGTTGGACTGTGAAGAAAGCTGAGCACCAAAGAATTGATGGTTTTGAACTGTGGTGTTGGAGAAGACTCTTGAGAGTCCCTTGGACTGCAAGGAGATCCAACCAGTCCATTCTAAAGGAGATCAGTCCTGGGTGTTCTTTGGAAGGAATGATGCTAAAGCTGAAACTCCATTACTTTGGCCACCTCATGAGAAGAGTTGACTCATTGGAAAATACTCTGACGCTGGGAGGGATTGGGGGTAGGAGAAGAAGAGGACAACAGAGGATGAGATGGCTGGATGGCATCACCGACTCCATGGACATGAATTTGAGTGAACTCCAGGAGTTGATGATGGACAGGGTGGCCTGGCGTGCTGTAATTCATGGGGTTGCAAAGAGTTGGACATGACTGAGTGACTGAACTGAACTGAAGTGAAGATCATCTTTCAACTGATGACAAGCTATAAGAATGAAAGAGAAAAATTTGAAGAGCCTATTTGTAACTTTTGCCAACACCATATGTTAGGGATTTGGGAAATCTTCCCTAACCTATTTCTACATTCATAGCTAGTTCTATTATTTTTATGGAATTTACTACACAATAATAATAAATAAACTATTTGCACATTCATGGTACAGATTGTTTTTAAAGGAATAAAACGTGAAGCATATATTTTTCAGAATTAGTTCCAATAAATCCATAATGTCTTATATCACAATTCAGTTCAGCTCAGTTCAGTTGTTTAGTTGTGTCCGACTCTTTGCAACCCCATGAATTGCAGCACGCCAGGCCTCCCTGTCCATCACCAACTCCCGGAGTTCACTCAGACTCACGTCCATCGAGTCAGTGATGCCATCCAGCTATCTCATCCTCTGTCGTCCCCTTCTCCTCCTGCCCCCAATCCCTTTCAGCATCAGAGCCTTTTCCAGTGAGTCAAGTCTTTGCATGAGGTGGCCAAAGTACTGGAGTTTCAGCTTTAGCATCATTCCTTCCAAAGAAATCCCAGGGCTAATCTCTTTCAGAATGGACTGGTTGGATCTTCTTGCAGTCCAAGGAACTCTCAAGAGTCTTCTCTAACACCACAGTTCAAAACCATCAATTCTTCATTGCTCAGCTTTCTTCACAGTCCAACTCTCACATCCATACATGTCCACTGGAAAAACCATAGCCTTGACTCTGT
>NW_011494731.1:1001964-1008102 GCF_000754665.1 Bison bison bison | reverse complement strand
AAGAGGCTCTTGAGTTCCTCTTCACTTTCTGCCATAAGGGTGGTGTCATCTGCATATCTGAGGTTATTGATATTTCTCCTGGCAATCTTGTTTCCAGCTTGTGTTTCTTCCAGCCCAGCGTTTCTCATGATGTACTCTGCATATAAGTTAAATAAGCAGGGTGACAATATACAGCCTTGATGTACTCCTTTTCCTATTTGGAACCAGTCTGTTGTTCCATGTCCAGTTCTAACTGTTGCTTGGCACGTGACAAAGCAGAGATTAGGTGCTCAATCATTGCTGAATGTAATTGTTGCAGTAAGGGTGACCTCTTCCAGGGCCTGAGGATGGGCTCTTGTCTAACCCTCAGAAATGAATTGTCCAAGAGACACATGTGCTGGCAAAGAAAGATACTTTATTGGGAAGGGGTGCCCAGGCAGAGAGCAACAGGGTAAGTGAACCCAAGAGAACTGCTTTGCCATGCGCTCAAACTCTCAGGTTTTAATGGGGTAAATTTCCTGGTTGTCTCTGGCCAGTCATTCTGACTCAGAATCCCTCTTGGTGATGTGCACATCTCTCAGCTAAGATGGATTCCAGCGAGGATTCTCGGATATTGATAGGTCATATAGACTGGTGTCTCCTCTCTCCTTTTGACCTGTCCTGAATTATTCCACTTGATGGTAGCTTTTTAGTTCTGAATCCCTTACCAGGACCTCCTGTTGTAAGACAACTCATGCAAGTGGCTGCTATCTTGCCTGGCCAGTGCAGGCAGTTTTGGTCACTGGTTTCCCTACACAATTGCAAGTTTGTTGGGGTATATACAAGACCCCCTGTGCTTAGTCACTCAGTCATGTCCAACTCTTTGTGACCCAATGGACTGTAGCCCACCAAGCTCCTCTGTCCATGAGGATTCTCCAGGTAAGTATACTGGAGTGAGTTGCCATGCCCTCCTCCAGGAAATCTTCCCAACCCAGGAATTGAACCCAGGTCTCCCACATTGCAAGCAAATTCTTTACCATCTGAGCCACCAGGGAAGCCCAAAATATCCCCTACATCTCATCAACCTGTGCTTCCTGTAGGAGTTGCCTTAATAGTCTGTCCCTAAATACAGTAGACTACCTAACAATTTAAAAACCTTAATCCTTTCCCTTCCTTGCATTATGGCTCTTTAGAAATGAGGATGAGGTAGAACAATGCATCAAAGCAATTGCATTTGCCTCTAGCAGTTCTGCAAATCTTCTCACACTCTTTGATGTTCCTTGCTTTAATTCTACTGAAGACTCCCCAGCTTTATAAAAAAGTGAGCTCTCCCACTCCTAATCATTTAGTCCTGCAATTTAACCATACTATCAGCCTTCAGGTGTAGACAACTGAAAATAAAACAAATGAAAAACACCTTACCCTTTTACTGTCCATTAATTTAAATGGTGTGTCTGCAGTGTGCTCAAAATATTAGAAGGTTTTTGTTTTGTTTTTAATAAACTTGCTACCACATTATCTCCTACCTCATAGGACACATAGGCTAGTGGCCCTCTGTCTTCTTTTCTACAGCTTTGCATCTGAAGAATGTGACATATCCCTCTCCTTATCACTGAATCACTATTTAATGATTCTCATGGCAAGTATTTTGAACTTCTGTGTGTGTTGGATAGTGGGTGGTTGGAGTGGGAGAAATTGATGGGTAGGAAGAAAATGACCTACAAATATGTTGTATCTTTATCTCGAGAGTGTCAACAAAAAATTTATCTAAGAAAGAAATGGAAATTTTTATTCCAGTCAAATTGAGAATTTTAACCTGGGAACAGCCTCTGACAAAGCTTTGAGGAAAGTTCCACCCCTTAGAAGTTAAAGCACAGAGAGTTTGTGCTCAATCTCTTTAACTAAGTTATATAAGTTTTTGACTGAGAGCTATACATTAAATGATCTATGATAGTTTGCACAATCTAGATCTCTAAGTACAAAGTTGTGGGTCATCATGACCCCTTTTAGATCAAGATAATATGTTCTCTTTTAAGGAGTTGTCTTGTAGATCCTAGGAGAATGTCGTTCTTTATGGTTGGGCAGGTACTTTCACCAAAGGGGAGAATCTGTCAATGCATAATGTGGATACACAATGCACAGTAGAGGGGAGAGAGGAAGCAGAAGTGAAGCAAAAAAAAAAAAAAAGGTTTTTACACTTCACTAAGATCCCGCTAAGAGTCTGCACGACTGAGCGACTTCACTTTCACTTTTCACTTTCATGCATTGGGAAGGAAATGGCAACCCACTTCAGTATTCTTGCCTGGAGAATCCCAGGGACAGAGGAGCCTAGTGGGCTGCTGTCTATGGGGTTGCACAGAGTCGGACACGACTGAAGCGACGCAGCAGCAGCAGCAGCAGCAGCAAGATCCTGCAAGCCGTTTGATGCTACTACTGCTACTAAGTCGCTTCAGTCGTGTCCGACTCTGTGCTACCCCATAGACGGCAGCCCATCAGGCTCCCCCGTCCCTGGGATTCTCCAGGCAAGAACACTGGAGTGGGTTGCCATTTCCTTCTCCAATGCGTGAAAGTGAAAATTGAAAGTGAAGTCGCCCAGTCGCGTCCGACTCTTCACTACCCCATGGACTGCAGCCTACCAGGCTCCTCCGTCCATGGGATTTTCCATGCAAAAGCACTGGAATGGGTTGTCATTGCCCTGTGATGAGATGGTTAAAAAAAAGACATTATTAAAATAAGCCAGAATGGGTTTATTATTTCCAATTCTGACATGGTCTTACCTAGTAATCTTTGCAAGTCGGGTGCTGTGAAGAACCTTCACATCCACGCTTTATTTACATTTCAGGTAGAATCTGAGGGATGGCCCTTAACTCCCCTACACTTGTGACACGACGTAACAAACATCTCTCTTTCAAGAGCAGCAAGGAAGATATTAACTAATAACAATGAAAGAAAATGTGATTCAAACTTGTGCAGGCAGGGAAGACTCACTTTCTGTTGATGGTGGTGAGTGAAACATTGGTTGCCACTTGGTGTAGCAGTAAGTTGAAGCAGAACAGGCATTTGAACTGCATGAGCCCCACAGTTTACCAGATTGTGATGGAGACACTAAGGGTATGTGGACAGATGCCTTCAGAGGACATGCAACATGTGTGGGAACTGAATGTCTTAACATGTGGGAAGAACCTTTTGATGGAATTCCTATATTTAGCAGGGTAAACATATATGCAACAGTGAAAAAAGGACATATTTGATAAGGCTGTGATTGTTCCACACTTGACTTTGTCAAACTCTTTCAAAGAAGCATATAGATAACATAAAAATATTAATTTGCAAGAAAAAACATTTTGGCTGTTTGTAAATAAAAATAGCAAAAAAAAAACCACACACACACAACTTTGGTTGTTTGAAAGATAGTTGTGCAAATATTTGGCCTGAAATATTTATGTATTTAAGGAAAAATGCTAAATTGAGACTACCTTTTCATTCTGCAACATTGGCTCTGAGCTTTTTATGAATTTCTGTGAAAAGACATTAGGAAGCATACTAGTACCTTGGGTTCAGTTCAGTTCAGTCACTCAGTCATGTCCGACTCTTTGCAACCCCATGAATCACAGCACGCCAGGCCTCCCTGTCCATCACCAACTTCCCTCAGACTCACGTCCATTGAGTCAGTGATGCCATGCAGGAATCTCATCCTCTGTTGTCCTCTTCTCCTCCTTCCCCAAAACCCTCCCAGCATCAGAGTCTTTTCCAGTGAGTCAAGTCTTTGCATGAGGTGGCCAAAGTACTGGAGTTTCAGCTTTAGCATCATTCCTTCCAAAGAAATCCCAGGGCTGATCTCCTTCAGAATGGACTGGTTGGGTCTTCTTGCAGTCCAAGGGACTCTCAAGAGTCTTCTCCAACACCATAGTTCAAAAGCATCAATTCTTCGGCGCTCACCCTTCTTCACAGTCCAACTCTCACATCCATACATGACCACAGGAAAAACCATAGCCTTGACTAGACGAACCTTTGTTGGCAAAGTAATGTCTCTGCTTTTGAATATGCTATCTAGGTTGGTCATAACTTTCCTTCGAAGCAGTAAGTGTCTTTTAATTTCATGGCTGCAGTCACCATCTGCAGTGATTTTGGAGCCCAAAAAAATAAAGTCTGACACTGTTTTCACTGTTTCTCCATCTATTTCCCAAGAAGTGATGGGACTGGATGCCATGATCTTAGTTTTCTGAATGTTGAGCTTTAAGCCAACTTTTTCACTCTCCTCTTTCACTTTCATTAAGAGGCTCTTGAGTTCCTCTTCACTTTCTGCCATAAGGGTGTGTTATCTGCATATCTAAGGTTATTGATATTTCTCCTGGCAATCTTGATTCCAGCTTGTGCTTCTTCCAGTCCAGCGTTTGGGTTAGGTTCCCTAAAAACAGAGATGAAAGTGAAAGTGACTCAGTCATGTCCGACTCTCTGCAACCCCATGGGCCATACAGTCCATGGAATTATCTAGGCCAGAATACCGGATAGCCTTTCCCTTCTCCAGGGGATCTTCCCAACCCAGGGATCAAACCTATATCTCCCACATTGCAGGCAACGTCTTTACCAGCTGAGCCACAAGGGAAACCCCAAAACAGAGATAGATTTTTTGAAAGCAATTGACTGAGGGAGGCCAAATTTGCCTGTTACCCCAGGTGTTTCATGCCTTCCTACTTTTGCATTCCAGTCCCCTATAATGAAAAGGACATCTTTTTTGGGTGTTAGTTCTAACAGGTCTTGTAGGTCTTCATAGAAACATTCAACTTCAGCTTCTTCAGTGTTACTGGTTGGGACATAGACTTGGCTTACTGTGATATTGAATGTTTTGCCTTGGAAAGGAATAGAGATCATTCTGTCATTTTTGAGATTGCATCCAAGTACTGCATTTCAAATTCTTTTGTTAGCCATGATGGCTACTCCATTTCTTCTAAGGGATTCCTGCCCGCAGTAGTAGATATAATGGTCATCTGAGTTAAATTCACCCATTTCAGTCCATTTTAGTTTGCTGATTCCTAGAATGTCGATGTTCACTCTTGCCATCTCCCATTTGACCACTTCCAATTTGCCTTGATTCATGGACCTAACATTCCAGGTTCCTATGCAATATTGCTCTTTACAGGATCGGACCTTGCTTCTATCACCAGTCACATCCACAACTGGGTATTGTTTTTGCTTTGGCTTCATCCCTTTATTCTTTCTGGAGTTATTTCTCCACTGATCTCCAATAGCATATTGGGCACCTACTGACCCAGGGAGTTCCCCTTCCAGTATCGTATCACTTTGTCTTTTCATACTGATCATGGGGTTCTCAAGGCAAGAATACTGAAGTGGTTTGCCATTCCCTCCTCAGTGGACTACATTCTGTCAGACCTCTCCACCATGACCTGCCCATCTTGGGTGACCCCACAGGGCATGGCTTAGTTTCACTGAGTTAGACCCAGGCTAGGTCCGTGTGATTAGATTGACTAGTTTTCTGTGATTATGGTTTCAGTGTGTCTGCCCTTTGATGCCCTCTTGCAACACTTACTGTCTTACTTGGGTTTCTCTTACCTTGGACGAGGGGTATCTCACTGCAGCTCCTCCTGACCTTGAACATGGATTAGCTGATCTCGGCCCTCCCGCACCCGCACAGCCACCACTCCTTGGATGTGGGTTTGCTCCTCTCGGCCGCCACCCCTAACCTCAGCAAAAACAAGACCAGGAGCTGACTATGGCTCAGATCATGAACTCCTTATTGCCGAATTCAGGCTTAAGTTGAAGAAAGGAGGGAAAACCACTAGACCATTCAGGTATGACCTAAATCAAATCCCTTATGATCATACAGTGGAAATGAGAAATAGATTTAAGGGACTAGATCTGTTAGATAGAGTGCCTGATGAACTATGGATGAAGGTTCATGACATTGTACAGGTGACAGGGATCAAGACCATCCCCATGGAAAAGAAATGCAAAAAAGCAAAATGGCTGTCTGGGGAGGCCTTACAAATAGCTGTGAAAAGAAGAGAAGTGAAAAGCAAAGGAGAAAAGGAAAGATATAAGCATCTGAATGCAGAGTTCCAAAGAATAGCAAGAAGAGATAAGAAAGCCTTCCTCAGCAATCAATGCAAAGAAATAGAGGAAAACAACAGAATGGGAAAGACTAGAGATCTCTTCGGAGAA
>NW_011494731.1:994161-1001864 GCF_000754665.1 Bison bison bison | reverse complement strand
TAGCAAGAAGAGATAAGAAAGCCTTCCTCAGCAATCAATGCAAAGAAATAGAGGAAAACAACAGAATGGGAAAGACTAGAGATCTCTTCGGAGAAGGCAATGGCACCTCACTCCAGTACTCTTGCCTGGAAAATCCCATGGATGGAGGAGCCTGGTGGGCTGCAGTCCATGGGGTCGCTAAGAGTCAGGCATGACTGAGTGACTTCACCTTCACTTTTCACTTTCATGCATTGAAGAAGGAAATGGCAACCCACTCCAGTGTTCTTGCCTGGAGAATCCCAGGACGGGGGAGCCTGGTGGGCTGCTGTCTATGGGGTCGTACAGAGTTGGACACAACTGAAGCGACTTAGCAGCAGCAGCAGCAGAGATCTCTTCAAGAAAATGAGAGATACCGAGGGAACATTTCATGCAAAGATGGGCTCAATAAAGGACAGAGATGGTATGGACCTAACAGAAGCAGAAGATATCAAGAAGAGGTGGCAAGAATACACAGAAGAACTGTACAAAAAAAGATCTTCATGACCAAGATAATCATGATGGTGTGATCACCCACCTAGAGCCAGACATCCTGGAATGTGAAGTCAAGTGGGCCTTAGGAAGCATCACTATGAACAAAGCTAGTGGAGGTGATGGAATTCCAGTTGAGCTATTTCAAATCCTGAAAGATGATGCTGTGAAAGTCCTGCACCTAATATGCCAGCAAATGTGGAAAACTCAGCAGTGGCCACAGGAAGGTCAGATTTCATTCCAATCCCAAAGAAAGGCAATGCCAAAGAACGCTCAAACTACTACACAGTTGCACTCATCTCACATGCTAGTAAAGTAATGCTCAAAATTCTTAAAGCCAGGCTTCAGCAATACGTGAACCATGAACTTCAAGATGTTCAAGCTGCTTTTAGAAAAGGCAGAGGAACCAGAGATCAAATTGCCAACATCTGCTGGATCATGGAAAAAGCAAAAGAGTTCCAGAAAAACATCTATTTCTGCTTTACTGACTATGCCAAAGCCTTTGACTGTGTGGATCATAATAAACTGTGGAAAATTCTAAAAGACATTCTGCCTCTTGAGAAACCTATATGCAGGTCAGGAAGCAACAGTTAGAACTGGGCATGGAACAACAGACTGGCTCCAAATAGGGAAAGGAGTTTGTCAAGGCTGTATATTGTCACCCTGCTTATTTAACTTATATGCAGAGTACATCATGAGAAACGCTGGGCTGGAAGAAGCACAAGGTGGAATCAAGATTGCCGGGAGAAATATCAATAACCTCAGATATGCAGATGACATCACCCTTATGGCAGAAAGTGAAGAGGAACTCAAGAGCCTCTTGATGAAAGTGAAAGAGGAGAGTGAAAATGTTGGCTTAAAGCTCAACATTCAGAAAACTAAGATCATGGCATCTAGTCCCATCACTTCTTGGGAAATAGATGGGGAAACAGTGGAAACAGTGTCAGACTTTATTTTTGGGGGCTCCAAAATCACTGCAGATGGTGACTGCAGCCATGCAATTAAAAGACACTTACTCCTTGGAAGGAAAGTTATGACCAACCTAGATAGCATATTCAAAAGCAGAGACATTACTTTGCCAACAAAGGTCTGTCTAGTCAAGGCTGTGGTTTTTCCAGTGGTCGTGTATTGATGTAAGAGTTGGACTGTGAAGAAAGCTGAGCACCGAAGAATTGATGCTTTCGATCTGTGGTATTGGAAGACTCTTGAGAGTCCATTGGACTGCGAGGAGACCCAACCAGTCCATTCTAAAGATCAGTCCTGGGTGTTCTTTGGAAAGAATGATGCTAAAGCTGAAACTCCACTACTTTGGCCACCTTACATGAAGAGGTTACTCATTGGCAAAGACTCTGGTGCTGGGAGGGATTGGGGGCAGGAGGAGAAGGGGACAATGGAGGATGAGATGGCTGGATGGCATCATCGACTTGATGGAGGTGACTTTGGGTGAACTCCGGGAGTTGGTGATGGACTGGGAGGCCTGAGGTGCTGAGATTAATGAGGTTACAAAGAGTCAGACATGACTGAGCAACTTAACTGAACTGAACTGACTGAGGGAGAGCTCTCAGGAGAGGAGTGTAGGAAACAGAGAAGGTTATGAGAAGAAAGATGGAAAAGAGTGGTATATTGGCAGAGGATTAACTCTAACTTGGAGCTTCACTGTTTTTCCTATTTCTTTTTCCCACCTCATCTGATTATTTAATCACCAGATTACCCCATGGAGTAGGCATTCACACTGTTAATCCTAAATACACAAAGAGGGATCATAGAAAATTCTTATCAGTTTCCAAAGTTATCACTCTTATGTCTGACTTTCTTTTCTGCCCTGAGGGACTTCTCTTTCCTTGTCTTTTATATGAGTACCCTCAAGCTCTGCATATATCAGACAAAAATAAAATAAATAAAAGTTGTCCCATCTAATGCCAGTGGCCAGATTTTTTTTTTTAACTTCTTAGGTGAAGAGCATAGTGTTTCCTAGCAAGACAGAGTGTCTGCCTGTTAAGAGCTCTTCTCCAGGAAGTAGTAGGTCAGAGTTGCCAGAGCATCACTGGCTGAAGTAATAGGGAGAAACAACATCAACTGCATTGGTGACAGTTGAAAACCAGATTTGTGCGTTTACATGTTAATTTTGTATTTACCACATATGAAGCTTCCATAGAACTTCTTTTATACTATATATGTGCTACTACATTTAAAATTATACTACATCTTCAAAACATAGCTCAAAAAATATGAAAATTTCTTCTTACTCTCATCTATTTCATCATTTCCAGTTATCCAGTTTTCTTTCCAATTCAATTGGAAAAAAATATATAGTTACCCTTTAAACATTAAATGCCAATCTAAAAATGTTCATATTACAGTTTTCAATCCTTGAAAAAATAGAGGTTACAGCGGAAGTGCTGATAAAACCTTAATTATAGCACTGGGAAAAGTTATGCTCTAATAGCTATATAGCAGATTGTATTTCAGGTGAAGAAACAATAAAATTGTAAACCACGAAGTGCAAGCAGGGGATAAGACATATGTCTCAGGCATTCAGCCTCGACTAAAGTGACAATTTTCAGGCACTGTTGGGTTCTTAATCAGATAACTTTATCAGGTACAAAGAGCTGTCATTCTCACTGGCCATTAAAAAATAGCCTTTAAATAGTGCCAAAAGAAGATCATTTTTTACTTTCCTGTTCATTGGCACTGGAGTTTTCCAGCAGTATATCCATGCCACTAAAGAATTTAATTGTGCATCATTCACAGCAAAAGAAATAACTAAAATATTTTCACATTTGCAATGCTTTTTTTTGAGGACAATGTCATAGACTTTTTTTTAAAGTGATAACTCTCTAATTCAAATAAGGGTTGAAAGGCTTCTGGATAGCAGGTGAAGAAATCTATTTGTCTCATGTAGGTCACTGTGACAACAAGCTGTGAAGATCTAAAACAACTGGGTAAAACTAGTTCAATGTTACATTCAGTGCCAGAGTTTCTCTAGAAATGAATTAAGATGTAAACATAGAGGCAAACAAACTACATAGCCTCCTTTTTTCCAAGATACAAGAAGGAAAGGAAGACTTAAAGATAAGAAAAAAAGGAATATATATATATATATATATATATATATAATATATTCACATACACAACATCTTGCTGCTGCTGCGTCCCTTCAGCTGTGTCCGACTCTGTGCGACCCCATAGACGGCAGCCAACCAGGCTTCCCGTTCCTGGGATTCTCCAGGCAAGAACACTGGAGTGGGTTGCCATTTCCTTCTCCAATGCATGAAAGTGAAAAGTGAAAGTGAAGTCGTCAGTCATGTCCGACTCCTAGCGACCCCATGGACTGCAGCCCACCGGGCTCCTCTGTCCATGGGATTTTCCAGGCAAGAGTACTGGAGTGGGGTGCCGTTGCCTTCTCCATTGAGTAGCTTAGATAGGCAGTATTTTTTCTATTTTAGAAGGATTTTATCTTATATCTATTACACATTATTTTTAAAAACAACTCAGGAGGAAAAACACTGTCAAAATTCATTTCAAGATATTGATGTTCAGAATAAAATTACTATATTAATTAGAAGGAGTTTTAAAATAAAAAATGGTAAACTTGAGTGTCACTATCAATAGTTTAGCCTGAGGAGTGATCAACAGGTTGAAGACACAGACTAAGGAAGAGGGGTTATTTCAGTTTAGTTTCATTTGTTGTGGGAAGATTTCTAGACTTGTAGACTGTGTCTTTCACATTATACCCGCCATGAGAATAAAATGAGTTTTGAGACATGCTTAGACAGAAGGAAGACTTGAGGGTCTCTTCCGCACCCATGTCACATGAGTCAGATTGTTCTGTTTGGAAAGCTTACTGGAGATTTCAGTGAAGTGAGAGAGAAAGTACCTTGTAAGTGGAATCTCCAGAGCAGAAGGCCAAGGTCAGACCTCAGGGGGATTGCAGTGCTGGCATAATCAAGCTGAGGTTAAGCGACCTCTGAGAAACCAAGAGATCCCAGCAGCCATCATCTTGACCTGCACAGGCCCAAGAAGAGGTTCTGCTCTGCCTTTTTTTCTGGGAATAGTAGTAAGTATATATTTTCCAAAATATGATTACACAAAATTCAATATGCTGATACTATCTTGGAAAAAAATATGGGAGTACAATTCAAATATGAAATGTTGAATTATCATAAACAGATTGACCACATAAACCAATGGTAAAAACTATTTGTTCATTCTAAGCTTATCAAATAGTCTTCCACTACACTTGCAGTGTATGCATATGTGTGTGTATGTTTGTGTGTGAGTTGGGTGTGCATGCATGTAAGTGTGAATCTGTTTAACATTCGAGGGAAGAAGTTACATGGAAACAATCAAATCAATTATGAGAAGTTAAAGAAGCTAAATTTGCCCACCTGAGTAAAGTGTGGATAAATCTGCAACTTCATTGTAGTCAACAATTAGAAATTCTAACTGGGATACCAATTCTCCAGCAAAACCATAAAATATGAGTATACATACCTTACAGTCTCCCATGCCTGCTTTTTGTCACTGCTGCTGCTGCTAAGTCGCTTCAGTCGTGTTCAACTCTTAGCGACCCCATGGACTGCAGGCCACCAGGCTCCTCGGTCCCTGGGATTCTCCAGGCAAGAACACTGCAGTGGGTTGCCATTTCCTTCTCCAATGCATGAAAGTGGAAAGTGAAAGTGAAGTCGCTCAGTCGTTCCCGACTCTTAGGACTCCATGGACTGCAGCCTACCAGGCTCTCCGTTCATGGGATTTTCCAGGTAAGAGTACTGGAGTGGGGTGCCATCACCTTCTCCGGTCACTACTTTAGCTATTACTGAAAAAACTAAAGGAGATTTGTGCTTGTGTTTTTGAATCAGATAAAAGGCAAATTATTCAAAACCTAATATTCTATTCTATTAATATTCTTAGCCAGATAATCAAAGTATGAGTCTCAGGACACAAATCATCCATAAGTAATTTAGACTCAGTTTTAAAAGTATCTCAATATTAAACACTTTGTGCTGAGTTCCTTCACTGTTGCTTTTCATTTCCTTATTCCATTGTCACTGCAAAGGGATACACATTGTACACATGGGAAGACTGAGGTTCTGAGAGGTGAGATGAATTGTTGTTTAGTCACTAAGTTGCATCTGACTCTTTTGTGACCCCATGGACTGTAGCCCGCCAGGTTCTTTTGTTCATCAGATTTCCCAGACAAGAATACTGGAGTGCCATTTCCTTCTCCTGGGATCTTCCCAACCCAAGGATCAGATCCATGTTTTCTGCATTGGCAAGTGGCTTCTTTACCACTGAGCCACCTAGGAAGCCCCTGCATTCACACAGCTAGAAGTAACAGTCTCTATTTGAATGCAGAGACCGTGGCCTTTTTGCTACAGGTACTCATAAATTACATTCTCAAGGGCAGGGATAGTACTAGAGAACTTTGATTATAGCCAAGAGATGATATATGAGGGAACATAGCAGAGAACCCCTACTCTGACTGTGGGGAATGGGATTTAGAAGATGGGGATGGGAAACTATGAAGCTCTGGAAGAGAAATCATAAGGGCAAATATAAATTGTGCCATTATGTGCATTCATTAGAATCACTTTACAATTTAATATCCATTACAGAGCTAATAAGAAGATTAAAAACTAAAGCCGATTGACCCCTCTCATCCTAACCAGAAATTGAATTGAGATACAGCATTAGTGTTTAGATTATTGGTCCCCAGTCATGTCAGAGTGATTTTAAACTGACTATATGCATTTCTAGAAGCACATTAGTAAGAATTGCTGTGGTATTTTAAAAAGCTTGTACTTCATTAGAAGTTCCAATCCATCTTAAAAAGTCCCCTTCCTAGGAAAAGCAATTCAGTTGCTATTTAATAGAGATAGCCATACCTAGCTCCCACGGACCAGTTTTTCTAGTTTCTCCTGAGGCATGGGCTTCTATTTATTCACCTACTTCTGACTGCATATATGATTTTATATTCAAAATCTTTGGAGATGTGTTTCATTTTTAAAAATAGAATACAAGTGATACTTTATGAACTGAAGAAGTAAAAGGCTTAAGAAGATTATAGATCATTATAACAATCTGCATGTAAGATGTCTTTCATCTGGAGAATATTAAAAATCAAGAGAGATTAAAGATAACAAAGAGGGGGCAATGAGCCATTAATACACAGAACACCATCAGAATTTGCCACATTCATAAAACTTATTTAGAATTCAGTGAACTAGAAAAAAAAAAAAAGGTAAAGCAACCCACTCAAAAAATAAAGGAGGCAAAAAACAATTCATTAACATGGCAAAGCTTGATATAACCAAAATGAGAACTGACTATTAAAACTATAGCTTATGAAAAATTAAATATGAGTTTAAAAAACTGCATGGCAACATGCAACATGCACTACTCTTTTTTGTGTTTACAGTGTTTGTAAATAACCCTTCAAATGCAGTAAATATTACATACAGGAGGAAATTCCAAACAACTTAATTTACCTAAGTAATCATATAGTAGTACTGAATGTGAAAGGTTATACATATATTTGTTTCAACTAAATGACCAAACATTTTTTTTTTTTAACGTCCATTCATAGATTCCAAGAGTGGAAAATTTGTTGAAAGTAGATCAGGGGTTTGGCTCAGACAATAAAGAATCTGCCTGAAATGCAGGAGACCTGGCTTTGATTCCTGGGTCTGGAAGAAACCCTGGAGAAGCAAATGGCAACCTACTCCAGTATTCTTGCCTGGGAAATCCCTTGGATAGAGGAGCCTGGCAGGCTACAGTCTGTGAGGTCACAAAGAGTTGGACATGATTGAGTGAGTGACAAACAGAGGATATGGATGATTCATTTTCTGATTGTAAAACTTACCCATTAAGAAATTTCCCATAGTGCGGGGAGCCGGTGAGGCATTCCACTCGTGACAAAGGTCATGAGGAAGGAGGCTCGGCATACGCAAAGGCGGGATCGAGCCTCAGGAGTCCCCCCGGATATTCTCGAGCATTTTCCCCCAAAAAAACCAGAGTCTGCCTACTTTATTGCTTTGTGCTCTCATCTCTGACTTTACTGGGGGCTGTCCCCTACCACCATCTCTCTCTCTCTGTCAAAGAGTTAACTTACAGCTCCAATTAATAAAGTTCCTGGGCAATTAGGAGTGTTTAAATCCAAACCCCTCTGATGGCTCTCTAACTCGCCTGACAAGTTT
>NW_011494731.1:990770-993612 GCF_000754665.1 Bison bison bison | reverse complement strand
TATCCCCTATTATCCTCTATGTGTAACTTAGGGTATAAAAGCCCCTGTTAAAAATAAAGCTATGGGCCTTGTTCACCAGCGCTTGGTCTCCCCATGTCATTCTTCCCTCCAACCTCCAGCTGAGTCTCCATCTGGAGCGCGGAACCCACCACGCTTACTAATTATGCCTGGGCTTCTAAGACCCACTCGAGAAGGAGTCTAGGGTGAGACACCTTCCGCTATTCGAGAGGGCGCCTGCGGCCTACGTAAGTGGTGCAAACTTCTTGTCTTGAAGTTTTATTGGTCTCCCGCGTAAACCAAGCTACTCAGCTTCTTTTCTCCACTGAATTTTCCTACTGAGCTATCCTCATTCTATTGTTCTCTATATCTCTAATTAGCATATAAATAGTCGCCTAGGCCGTCTCTCCTTCGAATACCCTGGATCAGCTGGGGCTGGTCCCCAGCACCATAGTACTATGCACAGATATTTATTTGGAACTAATCACATTATTAGACGCTAATCACACATTAGACGCTTCCCTGGTGGCTCAGACGGTAAAGCATCTGCATGCAATGCGGGAGACTCTGGTTCGATCCCTGGGTTGGGAAGATCCCCTGGAGAAGAAAATGGCAACCCACTCCAGTATTCTTGCCTGGAAAATCCCATGAATGGAGAAGCCTAGTAGGCTACAGTCCATGGGGTCCCAAAGAGTCGGACACGACTGAGCAACTTCACTTCAGTTCACTTCACTTCACTTCACTTCAATCACTTTATGTTGTGATTATCTCTTCACCAGTTTATTATAATAGAAGTTTAAATTGATTCAGAGAAGAGCATTTGCTAAAAGGATATACTCAAATGCTTAGACCAGATGAGAGAGTTATATGGAGAAGAGGCTAGATAGATAGATAGATAATACACAGAACTATGGGGAAAGTATGTTGAGTTTAATGATAAAAATGAAAATATATCAAAATTATGGGGGAAAATTCCATTTTCACAAAGCCAGATTTTAAAGTAAGTCTTTTACTTATCTGAATTGTGAAAAGTTTTATTCTTTAGTATAGCATATCAATTTTATTCCTAGTGGGGAGAATTGATATTCTAGTTATCTGTCAAATGCATCCTTCTCAATCCATTCCCTCAACCCAAACTCCACACAATCATTGTGGGAAAAAAAAAAAAAAAGATTCACTCTAGTTTCTTGGAAATCACTGGTTCACCATAATTATGTTTTTCTGTCCACTCCAGTTTTGAATACATTTGCTCTGGAGGATTTAAACAATAAATGAGATTGGCAGGAAGAATAAATTAAGGGACATGAATAAATCTTCCAAATTTCACAGTAGAAATTTTTATATAGTGTTATAAAAATACTATAAAACATTTCCTTCTGCAAAATTCTTCTCAGGTATGTATGCATATTATATTGTAACCACAACACATATAACATTCTCTTTCTCTCTCTCTCTTTAGCTATTAGTGGAAGTCTGATTACTTCGTTTGGTAGTAATAAAGAATTATAGAAGCTTTACAATAGTTAGTACTACTAAATATCAGTACTCTAAAAACTTATATGTTAAATATTTACCTAAACATTGACATTTAGTTAATTTATTTTTTTACTAATTTCTAAATGTAGCATGTATTTGAAAAGGTATTTTTCTGATATTTCAATACTTTTGTAGGAAAGTGTTATAAATGACAATCATTAAAAAAACTTAACAGGATTGCTGCGTCGCTTCAGTTGTGTCCGACTCTGTGCAACCCCATGGACTGCAGCCTACCAGGCTTCTCTGTCCATGGGATTCTCCAGGCAAGAACACTGGAGTGGGTTGCCATTTCCTTCTCCAATGCAAGAAAGTGGAAAGTGAAAGTGAAGTCGCTCAGTCGTGTCTGACTCTTAGCGACCCCATGGACTGCAGCCTACCAGGCTCCTTCATCCATGGGATTTTCCAGGCAACAGTACTGGAGTGGAGTGCCATTGCCTTCTCCCTTAACAGGATTGGTAATATATATATCACATAATTTAGAGCATTTGACCTTTATGTCTGCATTAGATTACAAAAGACAATAATATAGAATTAATTGTTTTAAAAGAAAATCTATGTATTTTAATATCTATCCCCATGGCCTTATGTTTTTATAGTTGCTGTCAAATTAAAAACATGAAGACAAGCAAATAAAATTTTCTTTCTAATAAATAGGGTAGCTTTTCCTACAACGTCTTCATGGTGAATTCTCTCATTCCATAATGTGTGCTTCATTTTTTATGCATGATCATTGTAATTGAGAAAAAATCATATAAACATCTCTAGAAATTTATTTTTTAAAAGTGAAACTCTGATTATAATTTGATCAGCTAATGAGTTATAATAAATGTAATCCAACTAATGTATCTCTTGCCATTAATTCTGAGGCCATGTTTGTTATATAAATTAGTACCATTTTAGAAATAATAGGAATCAGGAGCCAAGATGGCGGAGGAGTAGGACGGGGAGAACACTTTCTCCCCCACAAATTCATCAAAAGAGCATTTAAACGTCGAGTAAATTCCACAAAACAACTTCTGAATGCCAGCAGAGGACATCAGGCACCCAGAAAAGCAATCCAACTCTTCGAAAGGAGGTAGGAAAAAATATAAAAGACAAAAAAAGAGACAAAAGAGGGAGGGACGGAGTTCCGTCCCGGGAAGGGAGTCTTAAAAAGAGAGAAGCTTCCAAACACCAGGAAACCTTCTCACTGCCGAATCTGTGCCGAGCTTTGGAAGCACAGAGGGCAACATAACAGGAAGAAAAATAAATAAACAATTAAAACTCAAAGATTGCGAGTCCTATGGTAACTCCCCCAGCGGAGAAGCAG
>NW_011494731.1:990106-990670 GCF_000754665.1 Bison bison bison | reverse complement strand
TCTGCCTGAGAAGGTGCGCCGGTTTTACACCCAGATAACCGAGGGGCGGGGAGGCGATAAGTCGCAGCATTGGCGCTCGCCAAACACCTCATCACTTGAGCTGCTCGGACCTGGGAAGAGCACAAAACTCAGGCCCAACTGAGTCTGCGCCTCTGAGGACTACCCGAGTGCCTGAACCTGAGCGGCTTGGACCTGGGAGGTACATGCAACCCAGGGCCAGCCTCGGATTGTTCCCGGCGGAACAACCTAGAGCCCGAGCAGTGTGGGCAGGGAGGCTACACACGCCGTGAGCGGAGGCAGACCCAGTGTGGCTGAGGCACTGTGAGCGCACGCCAGTGTTATTTGTTTGCAGCATCCCTCCCTCCCTCCCCACAGCGAGACTGAACAAAGAGAAGAAATACAGCTCCACCCATCAGAACACCGACACAAGCTTCCCTAACCAGGAAACCTTGACAAGCCACCTGTACAAACCCACACACAGCGAGGAAAAGCCACAATAAAGAGAACTCCACAAACTGCCAGAATACAGAAAGGACACCCCAAACTCAGCAATTTAAACAAGAT
>NW_011494731.1:986937-989032 GCF_000754665.1 Bison bison bison | reverse complement strand
CTGGGGAAGGAAATAATCACCCAAGTACCAAGAAACCCAGAGAATCCCAAACAGGATAAACCCAAGGCAAAACACCCCAAGACACATATTAATCAAATTAACAAAGATCAAACACAAAGAACAAATATTAAAAGCAGCAAGGGAAAAACAACAAATAACACACAAGGAAATTCCCATAAGGATAACAGCTGATCTTTCAATAGAAACTCTTCAAGCCAGGAGGGAATGGCAAGACATACTTAAAATGATGAAAGAAAATAACCTACAGCCCAGATTATTGTACCCAGCAAGGATTTCATTCAAGTATGAAGGAGAAATCAAAAGCTTCTCAGACAAGCAAAAGCTGAGAAAATTCTGCACCACCAAGCCAGCTCTCCAACAAATACTAAAGGATATTCTCTAGACAGGAAACACAAAAATGGTGTATAAATTCGAACCCCAAACAATAAAGTAAATGGCAACAAGATCATACTTATCAGTAATTACCTTAAACGTAAATGGGTTGAATGCCCCAACCAAAAGACAAAGACTGGCTGAATGGATACAAAAACAAGACCCCTACATATATTGTCTACAGGAGACCCACCTCAAAACAGGGGACACATACAGACTGAAAGTGAAGGGCTGGAAAAAGATTTTCCATGCAAATAGGGACCAAAAGAAAGCAGGAGTAGCAATACTCATATCAAATAAAATAGACCTTAAAACAAAGGCTGTGAAAAGAGACAAAGAAGGTCACTACATAATGATCAAAGGATCAATCGAAATAGAAGATACAACAATTATAAATATATATGCACCCAACACGGGAGCACTGCAGTATGTAAGACAAATGCTAACAAGTATGAAAGGAGAAATTAACAATAACACAATAATAGTGGGAGACTTTAATACCCCACTCACACCTATGGATAGATCAACTAAACAGAAAATTAACAAGGAAACACAAACTTTAAACGATACAATAGACCAGTTAGACCTAATTGATATCTATAGGACATTTCATCCCAAAACAATGAATTTCACCTTTTTCTCAAGAGCACATGGAACCTTCTCCAGGATAGATCACATCCTGGGCCATAAAGCTAGCCTTGGTAAATTTAAAAAAATAGAAATCATTCCAAGCATCTTTTCTGACCACAATGCAGTAAGATTAGATCTCAATTACAGGAGAAAAACTATTAACAATTCCAACATATGGAGGATGAACAACACCCTGCTGAATAACCAACAAATCACAGAAGAAATCAAAAAAGAAATCAAAATTTGCATAGAAAGGAATGAAAATGAAAACACAACAACCCAAAACCTGTGGGACACAGTAAAAGCAGTCCTAAGGGGAAAGTTCATAGCAATACAGGCACACCTCAAGAAACAAGAAAAAAGTCAAATCAATAACCTAACTCTATACCTAAAGCAACTAGAAAAGGAAGAAATGAAGAACCCCAGAGTTAGTAGAAGGAAAGAAATCTTAAAAATTAGAGCAGAAATAAATGCAAAAGAAACAAAAGAGACCATAGCAAAAATCAACAAAGCCAAAAGCTGGTTCTTTGAAAGGATAAATAAAATTGATAAACCATTAACCAGACTCATCAAGAAACAAAGGGAGAAAAATCAAATCAATAAAATTAGAAACGAAAATGGAGAGATCACAACAGACAACACAGAAATACAAAGGATCATAAGAGACTATTATCAACAATTATATGCCAATAAAATGGACAACGAGGAAGAAATGGACAAATTCTTAGAAAAGTACAACTTTCCAAAACTCGACCAGGAAGAAATAGAAAACCTTAACAGACCCATCACAAGCACGGAAATTGAAACTGTAATCAAAAATCTTCCAGCAAACAAAAGCCCAGGTCCAGACGGCTTCACAGCTGAATTCTACCAAAAATTTAGAGAAGAGCTAACACCTATCCTGCTCAAACTCTTCCAGAAAATTGCAGAGGAAGGTAAACTTCCAAACTCATTCTATGAGGCCACCATCACCCTAATACCAAAACCTGACAACGATGCCACAAAAAAAGAAAACTACAGGCCAATATCACTGATGAACATAGATGCAAAAATCCTAAACAAAATTCTGGCA
>NW_011494731.1:961024-985195 GCF_000754665.1 Bison bison bison | reverse complement strand
ATGTTTATAATAGCCAGGACATGGAAGCAACCTAGATGTCCATCAGCAGATGAATGGATAAGAAAGCAGTGGTACATATACACAATGGAGTATTACTCAGCCATTAAAAAGAATACATTTGAATCAGTTCTAATGAGGTGGATGAAACTGGAGCCTATTATACAGAGTGAAGTAAGCCAGAAGGAAAAACACCAATACAGTATACTAACGCATATATATGGAATTTAGAAAGATGGTAACGATAACCCTGTATACGAGACAGCAAAAGAGACACTGATGTATAGAACAGGCTTATGGACTCTGTGGGAGAGGGAGAGGGTGGGAAGATTTGGGAGAATGGCATTGAAACATGTGAAATGTCATGTATGAAACGAGATGCCAGTCCAGGTTCAATGCACGATGCTGCATGCTTGGGGCTGGTGCACTGGGACGACCCAGAGGGATGGTATGGGGAGGGAGGAGGGAGGAGGATTCAGGATGGGGAACACATTAGAAATAAAGGAATAAAAAATTAAAAAAATAATAAAAATAAAAAAAATAAACAAGAAAAAAAATAGAAATAATAGAATACTAGAACCAAAAGGATACTTTGTCAATTTAAGTAAAGTATTTAGAATACTAATTCACTATTATAACATGATAAGTATTTCAGATTTGAACTTAAAACATTGTCCATTAACTCATTTAATTTTTAAAACTGCCTCAGGTTGTAAAGCAGTCACTCATTTCCAGGAAGTCACTATTATTTTCATACATAGTCATTGATAAAAAACAAGCTTCTACTTAGACCGGAAAAAATGATCTTTCCAAGGAAAACCAATTATTCCAATATTAAATTCCAGAAAGTCCTAATTCATACTTGAAAAATAAAATAATATGGTCGATTAAAAAAGAACTCAATACATTAGAAAATCACAGCCAGAAATTTATACTTAAATAAATTCAGAGATGTCCATTGCCTACTGGAAATGGTACTCCAATGATCCTATCCTAAAAGTAATTTATATTCTATGAATTATATTCTATAAATCTATGACCTTCTCAATGTACAAACCAACCTCCACCCTTCTGTTACAGATTTGGATTGAATAATAATCTACCAGAGGGCAGACAGAATGAAAACCACAGTCACAGAAAACTAACCAATCTGATCACGTGGGCCACAGGTTTGTCTAGCTAAATGAAACTATGAGCCATGCAGTGCAGGGCCAAACATGACAAGATGGATCATGGTGGAGAGTTCTGACAAAATTCGGTCCACTGGAGAAGGGAATGGCAAACGACTTCAGTATTCTTGTATTGAGAACCACATGAACAGTATGAAAAGGCAAAAAGGTATGACATTGAAAGATGAACTCCCCAGGTCAATAGGTGCCCAAATGCTAATGGAGAAGAGTGGAGAAATAACTCCAGAAAGAAGGAAGAGATGTAGCTAAAACAAAATCAACACCCAGTTTTGGATGTGATGGGTGATGGAAGTAAAGTTCGATGCTGTACAGAGCAATGTTGCATAGGAACCTGGAATGTTAGGTCCATGAATCAAGGCAATTGAAAGTGGTCAAAAAGGAGATGGCAAGAGTGAATGTTGACATTTTAGGAATCAGTGAGCTTAAATGGACTGGAATAGGTGAATTTAACTCAGAAGACCATTACATCTGCAACTGTGGGCAAGAATCCCTTAGAAGTAATGGAGTAGCCATCATAGTCAACAAAAGAGTCCAAATGCAGTACTTGAATGCAATCTCAAAAATGACAGAATGAGCTCTGTTCGTTTCAAGGCAAACCATTCAATATCCAAGTCTATACCCTGACCAGTAATGCTGAAGAGGCAGAAGTTGAACGGTTCTGTGAAGACTTACAAGAGCTTCTAGAACTAACATCCAAAAAGGATGTTCTTTTCATTATAGGGGACTGAAATGCAAAAGTAGGAAGTCAAGAAAAACCAGGAATAACAGGCAAATTTGGTCTTGGAGTACAGAATGTAGCAGGGCAAAGTCTAAGAGAGTTCTGCCAAGAGAACACACTGGTCATAGCAAACACCCTTTTCCAACAATACAAGAGAAGACTCTACACGTGGACATCACCAGATGGTCAATACCAAAATCAGATTGATTATATTCTTTGCAGCCAAAGATGGAGAAGCTCTATACAGTCAGCAAAATCAAGACCAGAAACTGACTGTGGCAAAGATCATGAATTCCTTATTGCCAAATGCAGACATAAATTGAAAAAAGTAGGGAAAACCACTAGACCATTCAGGGATGACCTAAATCAAACTGGAAGTTACAAATAGATTCAAGGGATTAGACCTGATAGACAGAGTGCCTGAAGAACTACGGACAGAGTTTCCTGACATTGTACATGAAGCAGTGATCCAGACCATCCCCAAGATAAAGAAATGCAAAGAAGCAAAATGGTTGTCTGAGGAGGCCTTACAAATAGTTAAGAAAAGAAGAGAAGTGAAAGGCAAAGGACAAACGGAAAGATACACCCATTTGAATGCAGAGTTCCAAAGAGGAGCAAGGAGAGATAAGAAAGCCTTCCTCAGTGATCAATGCACAGAAATAGAGAAAAACAATAGAATGGGAAAAACTAGAGATAACTTCAAGAAAATTAGAGATATCAAGGGAATATTCCAAGCAAAGATGGGCTAAATAAAGAACAGAAATGGCATGGACCTAACAGAAGGAAAAGTTATTAAAAGAGGCAGTGAGAATACACAGAAGAACTATACAAAAAAGATCTTCATGACCCAGATAATCACGATGCTGTGATCACTCACAAAGAGCCAGACATCCTGGAATGCAAAGTCAAATGGGCCTTAGGAAGCATCAATACAAACAGAGCTAGTGGACATGACGGAATTCCAGTTGAGCTATTTCAAATCCTAAAGGATGATGCTGTGAAAGAGCTGCACTCAATATGCTAGTAAATTTAGAAAACTCAGCGGTGGCCACAGGACTGGGAAAGGTAAGTTTTCATTCCAATACCTAAAAAAGGCAATGCCAAAAAATGTTCAAACTACCGCACAATTGCACTCATCTCACACACTAGCAAAGTAATGCTCAAAATTCTCCAAGCCAGGCTCCAACAGTACATGAACCATGAGCTTCCAGATGTTCAAGCTGTATTTTGAAAAGGCAGAGGAGCCAGAGATCAAATTTTAAACATCCTTTGGATCATCGAAAAAGCAAGAGACAAAACTAGAAAAACTAGAAAACAAGAAAAACTACTTCTGCTTTATTGACTATGCCAAAGCCTTTGACTGTGTGGATCACAAGAAACCGTGGAAAATTCTTCAACAGATGAGAATACAAGACCACATGACTTGCCTCCTGAGACATCTGTATTCAGGTCAAGAAGCAACAGTTAGAACTGGACATGCAACAACAGACTCGTTCCAAATCAGGAAAGGAGTACATCAAGTCTGTATTTTGTCACACTGTTTATTTAACTTCTATGCAGAGTACATCATGAGAAACGCTGGGCTGGAAGAAGCACAAGCTGGAATCAAGATTGCCAGGAGAAATATCAATAACCTCAGATATGCAGATGACACCACCCTTATGGCAGAAAGTGAAGAAGAACATAAGAGCTTCTTGATGAAAGTGAAAGAGGAAAGTGAAAAATTTGGCTTAAAACTCAACATTCAGAAAACTAAGATTATGGCATCTGGTCCCATCTCTTCATGTTAAATAGATAGGTAAACAGTGGAAACAGTGACACATTGTTTTTTTTGGGGGGGGGGGGTCTCCAAAATCATTGCAGATGTTGACTGTAGCCGTGAAATTAAAAGATGCTTGCTTCTTGGAAGAAAAGTTATGACCTATCTAGACCACATATTAAAAACCAAAGACATTATTTTGCCAACAAAGGTACATCTAGTCAAAGCTATGGTTTTTCCAGTAGTCATGTATGAATGTGAGAGTGGGACTAAAAAGAAAACTGAGCACTGAAAAATTGATGCTTTTGAACTGTGGTGTTGGAAAAGACTCTTGAGAGTCACTTGGACTGTAAGAAGATCCAACCAGTCCATCCTAAATGAAATCAGTCCTGAATATTCATTGGATGGACTGATGCTGAACTTAAACTCTTATACTTTGACCACCTGATGCAAAGAACTGACTCATTTGAAAAGACCTTGATGCTGGGAAGGATTGAAGGCGGGAGAAGGGGACTACAGAGGATGAGATGGTTGGATGGCATCACCGACTCAATGAACATGAGTTTGAGTAGGCTCCAGCAGCCTGTGATGGACAGGTAAGCCTGGCGTCCTGCACTCCAAGGGGTCGCAAAGAGTCGAACACCACTGAGCAACTGAACTAAACTAATGCCACCTGCACTGAAAGGGCTGCTCCAGTCAGTCCTTTGTCTTCGTAGGAATATTTCTAGTTGATTAGAAGAAATTACTCCATTCCTAACTACCTTCAACTTAGCCATACAAATCCATATGAATGCACTTTAAGAGTCTTGTTTGCATTTAAGTATACTGAAGTGCCAGCAATTGAAAGGAGAAAATACAATGCCAATTTTCTCAAATCGACCTCTTAGTGTATCTTATAATACAAATAATGGACCAAAAATGCAACACACTATTTCTCCATGGTTTTCTCTTCTGTCCAAAAAAGCAAAGGAATAATTTTTTCACTCATGAGAAATATAAAAGTTACAGTAGGTTGATAAAACTCCTCTCAGAATTATAAAGAAGTGTTAACATGACATTTAATATCTTTGCTGTAATAATCACCTGGCAATACTTAGAGATAAGTCAAGATTTTAGAAGCCAAAGGTTTCAAAATTAAGCAGCAGCCTCAAGCAGAGCTGTAGATAGATTTCAAAAAACCTCAGAGTTTGAAAAATATTTTAAAGAGTTTTAGTAAGAGTACGAGATAATGTCTGAATTTCTTCTATTAGATCCCCACCAAGTGGTTGCACAGTCAACTTGATAACCTTCAGTGACAGTGAATCTACCATCTTTAGAGGTAGCCCATTTTATCAGGATTATGATAAGGTTCATTTTTATAAGCCAAAATCTATCTTCTTGTAACATTCTGTAACTGTACCTCATTAGGTCATATAAACCAATATTTCACTTCTTTTCTATTCTGTAGATGTAAATATTATATTTCCAAATACCTCTCTACTTTTCTATCTCATTCTTACCCTACTTGCTAAATAACCTCAACAAAGCTAAAGAAAATAAAAATATTCAAAATTAAAAACAAAATAAATTCACTGCATGGAATATAGCTGGAATTTATAAAAATCTCTTAAGATATAGACCCTAAAAAATAGACCAACATACTTCATCATATATCTTCCTTCTTGATACTGCCAGCATTTAAAATACCTCCTTATACCCTCTGGCAGAGGAGATATACCTCTGTGATATACAGTTCTCCAAACCAGTGGTTTTCCACTGCTGTGTCATCATACATTAGTGTGCATTTAGAGGACTAAGAGGGAGGAGGAGAATTAGAGCTGGCACAGCATTGTGTGAACCCCCATCCCCATGTCTTCACCCCTGCCCCCTCTGTTACTTCAGCAATGCATGAGTGAGCCCCTAGGAGTGAATTGTGCATTGAATACTGTACTTTATGTGAGTCACAGCCTCAACGTTCACACGACAGAGTCACACATACCTTTCCCTTCATCACCAACAAAATGGATAGCAATTTAACAATTTGAGCAAAGATGCTAATGGTTTTATTACCTCAATTTTCATGCACTCAGATACATCTGCTATTA
The DNA here is from genome assembly GCF_000754665.1 of Bison bison bison. Taxonomy (NCBI): domain Eukaryota; kingdom Metazoa; phylum Chordata; class Mammalia; order Artiodactyla; family Bovidae; genus Bison; species Bison bison. Next base: position 979,447 of record NW_011494731.1, on the reverse strand, counting down.
AATAAAAGTGGGCTTTTTCCTTAGACACTGTTTGTTTCAAAAATGATTGAAGGAATTTTAATGGAATAAATTGGGTCATCTGGTTCGAGATAAAGTGATTAAACATATTTACCTTTCTCTATTCAAATAAGTAAGTATCTTCAAACTCTGCAGCACAGATGATAGTGGGAAAAACACTGTCATATTACTATCCATGGACTTCTGGAGACGATACATCAGACCATCATATTAATGGGTAAACCAATAGTTGAAATTACCAGGAAGGTTTCAGGGAGAAAATATTTTTACACGAAGGAAATGCCAAAAGTGCTGTTCAAAATATGCACTCATCCTGAAATTAGCATTTGGAGTAAGTAGGTCCCCTAGCCCACTTGCTTGGTCTCCCACCAAGGCATTTCTTGCTTATAGTGTGTGTGCATCCTATTAGTAGAAAGGCAGATTGGAGAAGACTGATGATGTCACAGAGAAAACACAGGCTAGTCCTCCATATTAATGGCATATTCCCCTATTCATTTGGAGAAGCAGAGTGAATGCAAAAGTTATTACATCAAGGAAGCTTTTGGTGAATTTTTAGTTAATTAAAATAAACCTTAGAGTATAAAAGATTCCAGAGAGAAAAATAGGGCTTCCCTGGTGGCTCAGATGGTAAAGACTCTGCCTGCAATGTGGGAGACCTGGGTTTGATCCTTGGGTAGGGAAGTTCCCCTGGAGAAATGAATGGCACCCCACTCCAGTATTCTTGGCTGGAAAATTCCAAGGACAGAGGAACCTGGTGGGCTATCATCTGTGGAGTTGCAAAGGGTTAGACATGACTGAGCAATTAATACAGAGAGAAAAATCAGACTAGGTGCTACATCAGCAACATTGTGCAAGAGAGAGAGGGCAAATGTATCTCAAATGTCTCAGAAAAAAAAAATTCAGTATAGAATTCTATATCATGCCATATTGCAACATTAAGTGACAGGGCATTTTTAGACAAGAACTATCATAAATTTACAGAAACAAGCTTAAAAATGAATTATAATCTTTCAGGGAAAGTATATCTCAGTTTTTCTGAAACACTTATTAAAGAGAACTTGCAAGCAACATAACATGAAATACACCTAAGAGGTATCTTGACTATTCTAAAAACCTAAGATTTTAACATATATATATATATATATATATAACTTTAAAAATGTTAAATGTATACATATGAAAATCTATATGTTTATACATACATGTAATGAGTCTATTAGCTTAGTTCAGTCTATCAGTCATGTCCAACTCTTTGCGACCCCATGGACTGCAGCACGCTATGCTTCCCTGCGGCTGCTGCTAAGTCGCTTCAGTCGTGCCCAACTCTGTGCGACCCCATAGACGGCAGCCCATCAGGCTCCCCCGTCCCTGGGATTCTCTAGGCAAGACTGGAGTGGGTTGCCATTTCCTTCTCCAATGCATGAAAGTGAAAAGTGAAAGTGAAGTCGTTTAGTAAGTGTCTGACTCTTCTGTGACCCCATGGACTGTGGCCTACCAGGCTCCTCCATCCATGGGATTTTCCAGGCAAAAGTACTGGAGTGGGTTGCCATTGCTTTCTCCACTATGCTTCCCTATCCATCACCAACTCTTGGAACCTACTCAAACTCATGTCCATTGAGTCAGTGATGTCATCCAACCATCTCATCCTCTGTCGTCCCCTTTTCTTCCCACTGTCAATCTTTCCCAGCATCAGGGTCTTTTCAACCAAGTCAGTTCTTTGCATCAGGTGGTCAAAGTATAGGAGTTTAAGCTTCAGCATCAGCCCATCCAATGAATATTCAGGACTTATTTCATTTAGGATGGACTGGTTGGATCTCCTTGCTGTCCAAAGGACTCTCAAGAGTTTTCACCAACATCACAGTTCAAAAGCATCAATTCTTTGGCACTCAACATTCTTTATGCTCCAATTCTCACATCCATACATGACTACTGGAAAAAACACAGCTTTGACTAGATAGACCTTTGTCAGCAAAGTCATGTCTTTGGTTTTTAATATACTGTCTAGGTTGGTCATAACTTTTCTTCCAAGGAGCAAGCATCTTTTAATTTCATGGCTGCAGTCACCGTCTGCAGTGATTTTGGAGCCCCAAAAAATAAAGTCTGTCACTGTTTCCATTGATTCCCCATCTATTTGCCATGAAATGATCTTAGTTTTCTGAATGTTGAGGTTTAAGTCAACTTTTTCATTTTCCTCTTTCACTTTCAAAAGAGGCTCTTTAGTTCTTCACTTTCTGCCATAAGGGTGATGTAATCTGCATATCTGAGGTTATTGATATTTCTCCCAGCAATCTTGATTTCAGCTTGTGCTTCATGCAGCCCAGGATTTCACATGATGTATTCTACATATAAGTTAAATAAGCCAGGTGACAAAATATAGCCTTGGCATACTCCTTTCCTGATTTGGAATGAGTCCATTGTTGCATGTCCAGTTCTAATTGTTGCTTCTTAACCTGAATATAGTTTTCTCAGAAGGCAGGTTAGGTAGTCTGGTATTCTTATCTCTTTAAGAATTTTCCACAGTTTGTTGTTATCCACACAATCAATCCCCTGGAGAAAGAGATGGCAGCCCACTCCAATATTCTTGCCTGGAAAATCCCATGGACGGCAGAACCTGGTAGGCTGCTGTCCATGGGGTTGCAAAGAGTTGGACACGACTGAGCAACTTCACTTCACACAATCAAAGGCTTTGGCATAGTCAATAAAGCAAAAGTAAATGCTTTTCTGGAACTCTCTTGCTTTGTCCTCCAGTGGATGTTGGCAATTTGATCTCTGGTTCCTCTACCTTTTCTAAATCCAGCTTGAACATCTGAAGTTCATGGTTCACATACTTTGGAAGCCTGGCTAGGAGAATTTTGAGCATTACTTTGCTAGTGTGTGAGATGAGAGCAATTGTGCCATAGTTTGAGCATTTTGGGGCCTTGCCTTTTTAGGGATTGGAATGAAAACTGACCTTTTCCAGTCCTGTGGCCACTGCTGAGTTTTCCAAATTTGCTGGCATATTAAGTGCAGCACTTTCACAGCATCATCTTTTAGGATTTGAAATAGCTCAACTAGAATACCATCATCTCCACTAGCTTTACTTGTAATGATGCTTCCTAAGGCCCACTTGACTTTGCATTCCAGGATGTCTGGCTCAAGGTGAGTGATCACACCATCATGATTATCTGAGTCATGAAGATCTTTTTTCGTATAGTTCTTCTGTGTATTTTTGCCACCTCTTAATATCTTCTGTTTCTGTTAGGTTCATATCATTTCTGTTTTCTTTTTTTTTTTTGTACTCATCTTTGAATGAAATGTTCCCTTGATGTTTCTAATTTTCTTGAGTTACCTCTAGTCTTTCCTATTCTATCATTTTCCTCTAATTCTTTGTATTCATCGCTGAGGAAGGCTTTCTTATCTCTCCTTGCTCTTCTTTGGAATTCTACATTCAAATGGGTATATCTTTCCTTTTCTCCTTTGCCTTAGCTTTTCTTCTTTTCTTAGCTATTTGTAAGGCCTCCTCAGGCAACCATTTGCCTCTTTGCATTTCTTTTTCCTGGGGATGGTCTTGATCACTGCCTCATGCACAATATCAGGAAACTCTATCCATAGTTCTCCAGGCACTCTGTCTATCAGGTCTAATCCCTTGAATCTATTTGTGACTTCCACTGTGTAACCATAAGGGATTTGATTTAGGTCATACCTGAATGGTCTAGTGGTTTTCCCTACTTCAATTTAAGTCTGAATTTGCCAATAAGGAATTCATGCTCTTTGCCACAGTCAGCTCCCAGTCTTGATTTTGCTGACTGTATAGAGCTTCTCCATCTTTTGTTGCAAAGAATATAATCAATCTGATTTTGGTATTGACTATCTGGTGATGTCTATGTGTAGAGTCTTCTTTTGTATTGTTGGAAGAGAGTTTTTGCAATGACCAGTGAGTTCTCTTGGCAAAACTCTGTTAGCCTTTGACCTGCTTTGTTTTGTATTACATGACCAAATTTGCCTGCTATTCCAGGTATCTCTTGACTTCCTACTTTTGCATCCCAGCCCCCTGTAATGAAGAGAACATCATTTTTTTTTTTTTTTTTTGGTATTAGTTCTAGAAGGTTTTGCAGGTCTTCATAGAACCGTTCAACTTCAGCTTCTTCAGCTTACTGGTAAGACTATAGACTTGGATTACTGTGATATTGAATGGTTTGTCTTGGAAAAGGACAGAGATCATTCTATCATTTGTGAGAGTGCATCCAAGTACTGCCTTTTGGGCTCTTTTGTTGACTATGATGGCTACTTCATTTCTTCTAAGGGATTCTTGCCCACAGTAGGAGATATAATGGTCATTTGAGTTAAATTCACCCATTCCAGACCATTTTAGTTCATTAATTCCTAAAATGTCAATGTTCAGTCTTGCCATCTCCTGTTTGCCTTGATTCATGAACCTAACTTTCCAGGTTCCTATGTAATATTCTTCTTACAGCATCAGACTTTACTTCCATCACCCATCACATCCACAACTGGGTGTTGGTTTTGCTTTGGCTCCATCTCTTCCTTCTTTCTGGAGTTATTCCTCCACTCTTCTACAATAGCATTTTGGGCACCTACTGACCTGGGGAGTTCACCTTTCAGTGTCATACTTTTTTCCTTTTCATACTGTTCATGGGGTTCTCAATACAGGAATACTGAAGTCATTTGCCATTCCCTTCTCCAGTAGACCACGTTTTGCCAGAACTGTGCAACATAATCTGTCCATCTTGGGTGACCCTACACTGCATGGCTCATAGTTTCATTGAGCTAGACAAGGCTGTGGTCCATGTGATCAGATTGGTTAGTTTTCTGTGATTGTGGTTTTCATTCTATCTGCCCTCTAATGGATAAGGATAAGAGACTTACGGAAGCTTAGGATGGACTGCTCGGGGTGGGGGTGGGGGGTGGTGTGTGGTATCTGAGTCTTCTTCTGATGGCTGGGGCCATGTTCAGTAAATCTTTAGTCCAATTTTCTGTTGATTAGCAGGGCTGTGTTTGCTTCCTGTTGCTTGACCTGAAGTCAAACTATGGTGTGGTTATTATGTGTATATATTAAAGATATGTGATGAGAAATTATTAACAAAACCACAAAGTGTGTATCTCAAATTACATCAGAAACTCAGAAGAATAAAGGAAGAACAACTAAAAAAAAGAATGTGGATTGAATAAAGTGTTTCTGGTAAAACCAGCAAGATATTCCTACATTTTTTGTGTAATAGGAATAAAATAAATAGTATTGTAAAGAAAACTATACAGGTTATGATTCAGTCAATGTGAAAAGAAAGCTAAATTTTTCTATAGTTTTGAAATTGCCATAATACTTAAGGAAAGAAAATAAATTTTTAAAATTTTGGAAAGTTCATGGCTTGAACATAGAATTGATGGTTTAGAGATGATTAAACCTGTATACAGGTCAGGAAGCAACAGTTAGAACTAGTCATGGAATAACAGACTGGTTCCAAATAGGAAAAGGAGTACGTCAAGGCTATATATTGTCACCCTGCTTATTTAACTTCTATGCAGAGTACATCATGAGAAACACTGGACTGGAAGAAGCACAAGCTGGAATCAAGATTGCTGGGAGAAATATCATTAACCTCAGATATGCAGATGACACCATCCTTATGTCAGAAAGTGAAGAAGAACTAAAGAGCCTCTTGATGAAAGTGAAAGAGGAGAGTGAAAAAGTTGGCATCAAGCTCAACATTCAGAAAACTAAGATCATGGCCTTTGGTTCCATCACTTCATAGCAAATAGATGCGGAATCAGGGGCTGACTTTATTTTTTGGGGCTCCAAAATCACTGCAGATGGTGATTGCCGCCATGGAATTAAAAGAGGCTTACTCCTTGGAAGGAAATTTATAATCAACCTAAACAGCATATTAAAAAGCAGAGACATTACTTTCTCAACAAAGTCAAAGCTTTGTTTTTTACTAAAGTTAGTCAAAGCTATGGTTTTTCCAGTAGTCATGTATGGATGTGAGCGTTAGACTATAAAGAAATCTGAGCACCAAAGAATTCATGCTTTTGAACTGTGGTGTTGGAGAAGACTCTTGAGAGTCCCTTGGACTGCAAGGAGATCCAACAAGTCCATCCTAGAGGATATCAGTCCTGGATGTTCATTGGAAGGACTGAGGTTGAGGCTGAAACTCCAATACTTTGGCCACCTGATGCAAAAAGCTGACCTATTTGAAAAGACCCTGATGCTGGGAAAGATTGAAGGTAGGAGGAGAAGGGGAAGATGAAGGATTAGATGGTTGGATGGCATCACTGACTCAATGGACATGACTTTGGGTAAACTCTGGGAGTTGGTGGTGGACAGGGAGACCTGGCATGCTGTGGTTCTTTGGGTTGCAAAAAGTCGGACACATCTTAGCAACTAAACTGAACTGAAGTATATTCATATTACCTTTTTTACTCTGTGAATTTCCAGTGTGTGTTTATTTTGGAATTATCATAATTATCCTATGTGTATGTGATAAAAACAAAAAATTGCAAAGTAGTTTATTATTTTATGGTGAATGTTACAAATCTAATTGCTTAAAACAAAATACTAGAGCAAGACTTTATATGACAATGATTATATTATTTAGTTATTTTAAAAATTTTATTTATTTTAATTGGAGGTTAATTACTTTACAATATTTTATTGGTTTTGCCATACATCAACATGAATCTGCCATGGGTGTACACGTGTTCCCAATCCTGAACCCCCCTCCCACCTCCCTCCCCATACAATTCCTCTGGGTCATCCCAGTGCACCAGCCCCAAGCATCCTGTATCATGCATCAAACCTGGACTGGCGATTCATTTAGTATATGATATTATACAGGTTTCAATGCCATTCTCCCAAATCAACCCACCCTCTCCATCTCCCACTGAGTCCAAAAGACTGTTCTATACATCAGTGTCTCTTTTGCTGTCTCGCTTACAGGGTTATCATTACCATCTTTCTAAATTCCATATATGCGCATTAGTATATTATATTGGTGATTTTCTTTCTGGCTTACTTCACTCTGTATAATAGGCTCCAGTTTCATCCACCTCATTAGAACTGATTCAAATGTATTCTTTTTAATGGCTGAGTAATACTCCATTGTGTATATGTGCCACCACTTTCTTATCCATTCATCTGCTGATGGACATCTAGGTTGCTTCCATGTCCTGGCTATTATAAACAGTGCTGCAATGAACATTGGGGTACACGTCTCTCTTTCAATTCTGGTTTCCTCAGTGTGTATCCCCAGCAGTGGGACTGCTGGGTCATAAGCAGAGACATTACTTTGCCAACAGAGGTTCGTCTCGTTAAGGCTATGGTTTTTCCTGTGGTCATGTATGGATGTGACAGTTGGGACTGTGAAGAAGGCTGAGCGCCGAAGAATTGATGCTTTTGAACTGTGGTGTTGGAGAAGACTCTTGAGAGTCCCTTGGACTGCAAGGAGAGCCAACCAGTCCATTCTGAAGGATATCAGCCCTGGGATTTCTTTGGAGGGAATGATGCTAAAGGTGAAACTCCAGTACTTTGGCCACCTCATGAGAAGAGTTGACTCATTGGAAAAGACTCTGATGCTGGGAGGGATTGAAGGCAGGAGGAGAAGGGAATGACAGAGGATGAGATGGCTAGATGGCATCACTGACTTGATGGACGTGAGTCTGAGTGAACTCCGGGGGTTGTTGAAGGACAGGGAGGCCTGGCGTGCTGCGATTCATGGGGTCACAAAGAGTTGGACACAACTGAGCGACTGAACTGAATTGAAAGGCAGTTCTATTTCCAGTTTTTTAAGGAATCTCCACACTGTTTTCCATAGTGGCTGTACTAGTTTGCATTCCCACCAAGAGGGTAAGAGGGTTCCCTTTTCTCCACACCCTCTCCAGCATTTATTGCTTGTAGACTTTTGGATCGCAGCCATTCTGACTGGCATGAAATGGTACCTCTTTGTGGTTTTGATTTGCATTTCTCTGATAATGAGTGATGTTGAGCATCTTTTCATGTGTTTGTTAGCCATCTGTATGTCTTCTTTGGAGAAATGTCTGTTTAGTTCTTTGGCCCATTTTTTGATTGGGTTGTTTATTTTTCTGAAATTGAGCTGCAGGATTTGCTTGTATATTTTTGAGATTAGTTGTTTGTCAGTTGCTTCATTTGCTATTATTTTCTCCCATTCTGAAGGCTGTCTTTTCATCTTGCTTATAGTTTCCTTTGTTGTGCAGAAGCTTTTAATTTTCATTAGGTCCCATTTGTTTATTTTTGCTTTTATTTCCAATATTCTGGGAGATGGGTCATAGAGGATCATGCTGTGATTTATGTCAGAGAGTGTTTTGCCTATGTTCTCCTCTAGGACTTTTATAGTTTCTGGTCTTACGTTTAGATCTTAAATCCATTTTGAGTTTATTTTTGTGTATGGTGTTAGAAAGTGTTCTAATTTCATTCTTTTACATGTGGTCAACTATATTATTTAAAATGTGTTCAAATCTCTTTTTTACTTTTAAATTATCTCTTCTTCCCCTGTAGGGTAGATTTTTGTTTTATCTTCATCTTTCTCCGTCATGTCAGTGACAAATATAGTGATACATTTGGGTAATATCTGGAATAGGAAATGGCAACCCACTCTAGTGTTCTTTCCTGGAGTATCCCAGGGACAGAGGAGACTGGCACACTGAAGTCTGTGGTGTTGCAAAAAGTCAATCAAGACTGAAGTAACTTAACATGCATGCGTGGGTAATATATCAATGGATTCTAATAATATCATCAAGGTTATAAATAAAGGCCTGAGGAAGACAGTGGATTTTCCTCTGCCGTTGGATAAACAGTTCTCTCTCTCAGTTGGTGTCTCTCTTCAGTATAAATCCTGGGTGAGATTTATATATTTACAGTGTTTAGGTTACAGTAAGTGGTCCTGGACATGTCCTAAAGTCTTCGAAAATCAGAAAAGCTGAGCTTTTCCCTGAGACATTCAAATCTGCAGAATAAATATTTCTTTTAAAATCACCTGTTTGTTTGTTTTTTCTTCTGAATAAGGGACATACAGACTTTGTCAGATGATAAACCTCATGTGAGCTGTACTGTGTGGAGAAGACCTAGGATGGCCAAGGAGCACAGTGAAATCATAAATAGAACCTCAGGTAAATATCCTCTGCCAGCCCTGTTTCTATTTTCATTCATGTTCCTGCTGGTGCTGGAAAAATGACTGAGATTATAATAACCAGATGGACTTTCCTTTTTTTTTAAACTATTTCAGGATAAATTGCAACTAATTTTATTTAATAATATAAAATCTTATCATGAAAATATTAACACATATTCTTTGGTCTAGACCTTAAAATGATCTGATTAGATGAATTTCTAGTCAGTAACTATGCAAGTGTTAAAAAACAATCTCATAATCCTTAATGAGAAATTATTCTATGATTTACATTGCTTGAGATACATATTGTATTTTTATACATATCTTTGGTCATTTATATTATATACTATACTTATATATACACATTTATATTATAAACATATATAATATGTATATGTAAATGTAATATACATATATAGGATATATTGTAATATAATAGATTATTTAATATATTAATATAATTCACTTACCTTCAGTCTAAATATTTTAGAAAAAAAATTTAAATATCTGTGTAATTATTTGTTAGTGAAGTAATATTTTCATCTCAAAGCATAGATGTATCTTGTTTGTTATAATGTTCAGCACCCTAGTTATTTTATAATACCCCTACTCCAAAGCAATAGGTTTTAAAGCCTAAAATATCATTTAAAATTAGTTTAAAATAAGAACTATGTTACCCAAGTAATTTCAGACAATGAAATTTTATATTTAACTCTGAAATGATCTCAAGAATATTCTGACTTCCCTTTTTCATATAATTGAAAGCTGTGATGTTGTATTTCTTAAAATTACATACTTATTATTAATTTTATTTGATTCAAACATTTTAATTTCACAAAATATAATTTATCCTTTGTTTTTCCCTTTTTGTTCTCCCAAAAGCCTCAATATTTCACTTTTTGATAAGAAAATACTTCTGCTTCAAGGTGTGTTCTTATATTTGTTTGCACTGGAGCCACAGTGGAAAAGAAGAGTTGACAGATACTTTCTAGACTTTCTTCTAACTCTAGAGGTGTGTAAATATTTGATATCTTTCCTGAAAGTAACTTCAGAATTCTGCAAGAGCGTATGCAGAGCCACATAAATGAGAACGTGGCAGAGGTTATGATTCAATGAGACAAAACTGAGTACAGAGAAGTGAGTATTGATCATTACAACTGTTCCAGATAATGGAAGCTCACTGTGTCTTCCTGAGGACATCACTTGTCTGGCAAGCTAAAAGCTGGTGGCTGATGATCAAAGTCTCAGTGATCTTGGCACGTCAGCATCTATGCCTGGGAGTTAGACTTTTACTCTACTAAAGCTGTGAATTATGTGTTGTTGCCTTTCAAAATTCTGGGCATACTTGGTGCTCCCAGTGAAGGCTATTGTGTTTCAGGAGTTTAATTTTAAATCTGAATTGAAAACAACTGACAGTTGTAGTCAAAGAGAAAAATCATCCCAACAAGCAAGATTTTCCTTCACAAAGTCTATTCCAAACTTGTACTAGTGCATTTGTGTAAAAATTACACCAAAATAATCCAAATCAAACAAAATACAGTGTGCACACCCACAAAATACTATTATTTTTATAAATTATTCTTTTGTGTTCCTTTTATTTAATTGCTATAATACCAAATATCTCTTTTAATTTATTTATGTTTAATTAGAGGATAATTGATTTACAATATTGTGTTGGTTTCTGCCATACATCAATATGAAACTGTTCTGAAAATGGCAAAATGCTGGTTAACTCTACAGCTAGGGGAGAAACAAGTCCATAATAATCAACAATCCATTAAAGTTCTAACCACCTTTTGAAAGTTAGTACACTTAGAGAAGGCGATGGCATCCCACTCCAGTACTCTTGCCTGGAAAATCCTATGGATGGAGGAGCCTGGTAGGCTGCAGTCCATGGGGTCATATATATGCAGTCCATATATAATTTTTATATTTGGATGATTTATTTGCATAGAAGAGATATTTAAAAGTAAGATGAACTGTCTGCTAAACTCATGTATAATAAAATAAAAAAATTCAGCTAAAGGGAGCTTTAGTTTGGTGCATTAAGCAAAGTAACTTAATTTTAAAGGGGGAAAAAACACAGAAGAACCTATAATAGAAGTTTAGATTTTTGAAACATAAAATTCAAAATATTTAATTACATTAATTTGGAGCTATAATTTTCAGTTAGGGTTAGTTCCACAAAATTCATTTTTCCAGCTTCTTGGAATTACTTTGAAATTCTAAAGTTCCATATTTTGGAACAGATGTTGTATTGAGTGAGTTATGTGCTTGTGTGACTTTATGAAACAAAAATTATAAGGATATATAATAGGATTTTCATTTCCCAAATGATTCACTCTGCCATGGGTCACAAGACTAAGCACTTTAGATTGCTAAATTCATTCATATAGAGGGAAAAGAGTGTCAACAATGAAAACTGAACTACTTAATTTGTATGGAAAAGATTAGTTTATTGAGGGGCTTATACTCCTTGGAAGGGAAGTTATGACCAACCTAGACAGCATATTAAAAAACAGAGACATTACTTTGTCAACAAAGGTCTGTCTAGTCAAGGCTATTGTTTTTTCAGTGGTCATGTATGGATGTGAGAGTTGGACTGTGAAGAAATCTGAGTGCCGAAGAATTGATGCTTTTGAACTGTGGTGTTGGAGAAGACTCTTGAGAGTCCCTTGGACTGCAAGGAGATCCAACCAGTCCATTCTAAAGGAGATCAGTCCTGGGTGTTCATTGGAAGGACTGATGCCAAGGCTGAAACTCCAATACTTTGGCCACCTGATGCGAAGAGCTGACTCATTTGAAAAGACTCTGCTGCTGGGATGGATTGGGGCAGGAGGAGAAGAGGACAACAGAGGATGAGATGGTTGGATGGCATCACTGACTCAATGGACATGGGTTTGGGTGGACTCCAGGAGTTGGTGATAGATAGGGAGGCCTGGCGTACTGTGGTTCATGGGGTCACAAAGAGTCAGACACGACTGAGTGACTGAACTGAACTGACTGAAAATGACAAGAAGCATAGCTTTTTTAACGCCACAATAGTTATTTTCAAAAGTTTAGGAACTCCAGAAAATATACATTGAACTGGCAACAAGGAACACTTCTAGGTTTCACCAATATCTGAAATTTATCTTCAGATTATGAAACCATTTTCAGATTTCTTCTCTGTTCCTTTTAAATTAGAAAATTTAAGGAGATTAAGATAACCTGTATGTTTCTTGGTACCCTTATTAATGTAAGGGTATTAAGTTTTAGCAATTAAGTGCTACAACAGCCTGCTATCAGAACTGAGAGTAAATTGTTAATGTTCAAGAATTTTTGAACTTTGTTGTCCATCTGTAACTAACACAACATGGTAAATCAACTATGTGTTCATGTGCTAAGTCGCCTCAGTCGTGTCTGACTCTTTGCAACTCTGTGGACTGTAGCCTGTCAGGCTCCTTGGTCCATGGGGATTCTTCAGGCAAGAATACTGGAGTGGATTACCAGTTCCTCCTCCAGGGAATCTTCGAGACCCAGGGATTGAACCCTCCTCTCTTGTGTCTCCTGAACTGGTAGGCAGGTTCTTTACCACTAGCACCGCCTGAGAATTGCGACCTGATGGGCTGTAGCCTACCAGGCTACTCTGTCCATGGGATTTCCCAGGCAAGAATATTTGAGTGGGTGCCATTTCCTTCTCCAGGGGATCTTCTGGATCCAGGAATCCAACCCAGGCCTCCTGCATTTCAGGCGGGTTCTATACCACTAGGACTACCTAGGAAGCCTGCATTTCAACTAAAAAACAAGGATGAAAGGAAGGAAGAAAGGAAGGAATGAAGAAAGAGAGAAAGAAAAAAAGGTAAACAGAAAGAGTTTTGTGAGCACATTGATTGTACGTAATTGGCCATTGTCTGAGTATTTACACTATGTACTTAGCAAATGCAGTATATCTTTTTTTTTTTCCTGCTTTCCCCTGGAGAAACCATTGTTAGTCATTTACCAGCACAATATTGGTTTTATAGTTCCCAGTGCTCATATGTGTGAGCAATTTTTGAAATAGCCCTAACTCTAAATGGAGTGGTTGGTGAATTTCTTTGTGAATGAACTGTTGGTTTCTCATCAAATTCTACCCTTCCTTCTCTACTCCCATCATTTTGCACAAGGCCAGCATCCCTGAATATTATTATTTACATCAGACACATCGTCCCAGAATGATACTTTGAGCATATAATTTCTCTGCTTCCATATCTGATACTTTTGTTTGTCTGGAAAGTGAAAGTGTTAGTCACTTCAGTTGTGCCTCTTTGCAACCCCATAGGCTGTAGCCCACTGGACTCCTCTATCCATGGAATTCTCCAGGCAAGAATACTGGAATGGGCTCCCACGCCCGTCTCTGAGCGATCTTCCAAACCAAGGATTGAACCCAGGTCTCCTGCATTGCAGGCATATTCTTTACTGTTTGAGCCACCAACTCTGGTCCTTAAACTGTCTCTTCAGGTTTCTATTTCTTTGCACCCTACACTCTGCCTGAGCCAAATGAGTTAACTTGCTAGTGCCATCTTTTTTTTTTTTTTATCCATAGCCTTTCTCCTTTCTTAAAAAGTCCTCCATGTTCTCTAAATTTATTGAAATAGTACTTATTCCATAAATAGGCATTTCAATATGTAGATATTGAAATTCTTCTATTAAATGTTAAATAATAATGTTAAATGTTAAACATTTAACCTATCGTTCTTATACATCCCTTTTGTACAGCACTTTCCAATCCCTTTTCTTGCCTGGACTATTACAAGATTGCTTTACCCTGCTGACCTCTTATATCGATGCTAGAGTCACCTAGCATAAAGGTAGACCTGCAACATGTCACTCCCACACAGAAGCCCAAAAAGAATAAGGTTCAAACTGTGGTCACCATCCGTATCTGCAGGTCTCACACATGTTGATTCAACCAACTATTGATCACAAATATTGCCCCCAAATTCCAGAAATTTACAAAAAATAAACCTTGAATTTGTCCCACTCTGGGAACTACTATGTATAACATCGTTATGCTATGTATAGCATTTACATTGTATCAAGTATTACAAATAGTCTGAGATGAGTTAAAGTATATGGGAAGACGTGCAAAGGTTAAATGCAAACACTATGCCATTTTACACAAAGAACATGAGCATCCACAGATTGTTTACAGAGGAGTCCTGGAACCCATCCTCCATGGATGCTAAGGGAAAATTGTATTTTGCAAGGAGAACAAAATCATCACTAGTTATCTCTACTTACTTTTCATGCTCCTCTGCCAAATGTGGCATTGCAGGTTTTTCAAATATCTGTGCTTGTGTTCATTCATCATTCTATATGGAATATTATTTGTGCTTTTCTTCATTTCACAAATGCCCAGACATCTATTAAGAGCTAGGTCCTATGTCATTATTTGTTTTGTGAAGACAAATCATTTCACCTCTTCCAAGTAAGAGAGTTACTTTGCATTGCCACGAAAGTGTATTCACATAACCTATGTTTATATGGGACTTAATCTTTTCCTAAAATGTGAATTCTAATTTAGAGATTGTGCCTTATTCACTTTTAATGTTTGAAGTAGGTAGTAAAGATTTTGTTTAATATTTATTGTTGTTACTTTCAATGCCATTTAATTTTTCTAATACATTAATCATCTTGCCATTCAGATTCTAATATTGTGTGTGTGTGTGTGTGTGTGTGAGAAAAAGTTCTGACCAAGCAAGTCTCTGTATCCCTATAGTTTGGGACTGGTGGCCATTTCTAATGTTCTGTTTCATCACAGAAACAAACAAATACACTCACACAGCTATAACAAAAAAGAATTAACAGGAGTTGGGCACTCAAAAGGATAGATAATGTGCACTAAATGACCTTTGACACTATAGATCTTCATATCTTATAATGTAACAGATTATTATTACAGAAACTTAATTGGGCAGAGGAACCAGAGATCAAATTGCCAACATCTTTTGGGTTATCGAAAAAGCAAGAAAGTTCCAGAAAAATATCTATTTCTGCTTCATTGACTATGACAAAGCCTTTGACTGTGTGGATCACCACAAACTGTAGAAAATTCTCAAAGAGACAGGAATACCAAACAACCTGACCTACCTCTTGAAAAATCTGTATGCAGGTCAGGAAGCAACAGTTAGGACTGGACATGGAACAACAGACTGGTTCTAAATAGGGAAAGGAGTATGTCAAGGCTGTATATTGTCACCCTGCTTATTTAACTTATATGCAGAGTATATCATGTGAAATGCTGGGCTGGATAAAGCACAAGCCGGAATCAAGATTGCCAGAAGAAATGTCAATAACCTCAGACATGCAGATGATACCACGCTTTTGGCAGAAAGCTGAGAAGAACTTAAGAGCGTCTTGATGACAGTGAAAAAGGAGAGTGAAGAAGTTGGCTTCAAGCTCAACATTCAGAAAACTAAGATCATTGGCATCTGGTCCCATCACTTCATGGCAAATAGATGGGGAAACAGTGAGAGACTTTATTTTTGGGGGGCTCCAGAATCACTGCAGATGGTGACTGTAGCCATGATATTAAAAGATACTTGATCCTTGGAAGAAAAGTTATAACCAACTTAGACAGCATATTAAAAAGCAGAGATATTACTTTGACAACAAAGGTCTATCTAGTCAAGGCTATGGTTTTTCCAGTAGTCATGTACGGATGTGAGAGTTGGACTACTAAGAAAGCTGAGTGCCAAAGAATTGATGCTTTAGAACTGTGGTGTTGGAGAAGACTCTTGAGAGTCCCTTGGACTGCAAGGAGATCCAACCAGTCATCCTAAAGGAGATCAGTCCTGAGTGTTCATTGGAAAGACTGATGTTGAAGCTGAAACTCCAATACTTTGGCCACCTTATGTGAAGAGCTGAATCATTTGAAAAGACCATGATGCTGGGAAAGATTGAAGGCAGGAGGAGAAAGGGATGACAGAAGATGAGATGGTTGGATGGCATCACCAACTCAATGGACATGAGCTTGAGTAAACTCCGGGAGTTGGTGATGGACAGGGAGGCCTGGCATGTTGCAGTCCATGGGGTCACAAACAGTCAGACACGACTGAGTGACTGAACTGAACTGAATTATTATATGACAAAGGTTTATAATTATTCTATCACTTTTGTTATGAGAAAATAAATCCAGTCAAATAAATTTCCTCAAAAGTGACCATATTTTATTTAATGATGCATGTCAGTAGCTATATGTGTATAGATATACATACACATATATACATGTTTTTTTCCATGGGTGAATGCAACAGAAAATATTTTAGGATGTGGCAGGCATTATTATACATAACAAAGTGAAAATGGGCAGTATACTCTAATGAAAGATGACAAATCATAAATAAATACAGTGGGATAACATGGCACTTATTTAAGAGAAAAAAATAGAGGTAGTATAACCCAGTGTCTTACAGCCAATCACATGTAGTATCAATATAAATGTACATAATTTGTATAAATGTATATAATTTGTATAAATACAAATGTAGAACGGGAGGTGTCACTTTTCATACACTTCTTTTTTAGGTCAAACAGTACTATTTATAATAGAGCAGAATTTAAAACAAAACAATAATGGCATCTCCAAAGAAATCAAAACTAAAATGAATTACAGTCCTTGCTCAACGGAGAAGTGGTGGTGGGAGCTACTTTGCCTCTGCTTCTTTCCTAGTGCTGTATTTTCTTATTTGCTCAAAGCAAATAGAGCAAACCACACCACGGGTCTAGACACATCAGCATGAATTATTTGATTGAGATATGTCTAGGCCTCTCATTTTTATATTTATTAATTACTGTATTTGCATTGCTAATCTGAATTGACAAATTATTTTATTTCATATACAGGCTGGCACAGCCAACCTGAGCTATGGCATGAGTTGAATTAGAACAGTGAGCTATTCCAATCACAGTAATCTAGAAAGAATCCTAAAGTGACTGAATCTATAATGATCAGTGGCTTAGTGGACTGGAAGCCAGGGAGATATTTAGAAGTTTGACAATAATTGATTTTGCTTTACTGTGAACCAAAAAGAGAGCAAAGGGCAAGTAATATCTCTTAAATGAAGGGCTTCCCAGGTGTCACTAGTAGTAAAGAACCCACCTGCCAATCCAAGAGATGTAAGAGACGTGGGTTCAATCTCTGAGTCAGGAAGATCCTCTAGAGAAGTGCTTGGCAACCCTGTCCAGTATTCTTGCCTGGAGAATCCCATGGACAGAGGAGCATGGAAGGCTGCAGTCCATAGGGTCACAAAGAGTCAGACACAGCATGAGCAAAGAATCAGGAAATTATTTAAAGGGAGAGAAGACAGTAGTTAACATGAGACTGGATTCTTGAATACCAAATGGGAAGTTCAGTGTCTAACAGTACTGATTACATAGAAAAACCTCTGTGAGTCATCAGCACTCAAGCATATAGAAGTCATGTTAGTTGGCACCGCTGCTGCGTCACAGAGCAGAGGGACTGATGTTGGAGGGGTTGATGCTGAAGCTGAAACTCCAATACTTTGGCCACCTGATGTGAAGAGCTGACTTATTTGAAAAGACCCTGTTGCTGGGAAAGATTGAAGACAGGAAGAGAAGGGGACAACAGAGGATGAGACGGTTGGATGGCATCACTGACTCAATGGAGATGAGTTTGAATAAACTCCGGGAGTTGGTAATGGACAGGGAGGCCTGGCGTGCTGCAGTCCATGGGGTCCCAAAGAGTCAAACACGACTGAGTGACTGAACTGAACTTAACTGCTGCTTCACATTTACTTACCATCCAAATTAACCGTCTTGAGAGACTGACTTAGTAATACTAATGTGCCTAGAAGAGATATTAAAAAAACTGCCAACATATTTTGGGACATGTTCTCTAATCTCAAGAAATTTTAATTTCAAGTAGTTGTATCAAAATGTATAACAAAGCATATACCAAACACATATACAGAGAGTTGGGCTTCTCTGGTGGCTCAGATAGTAAAAAATCCGCCTGCAGTGCAGGAGACCTGGGTTCAATCCCTGGGTTGGGAAGATCCCCTGGAGGAGGATATGGTAACTCACTCCAATATTCTTACCTGGAGAATCCCATGGACAGAGGAGCCTGGAGGGCTACATGGAGTTGCAAAGAGTTGAGCAGGACTGAGTGGCCAAGCACACACACACAGAGTTAAAGATATAGCAGAGTCTCATTATTATGTTTCTTTAAGCAAGAAAGTTAGAGAGACAACTCATGCAATCAAATCTCCCCATGTTTTAGGTATCCTTAATGAGGAAAATA
>NW_011494731.1:911652-960924 GCF_000754665.1 Bison bison bison | reverse complement strand
AGGGGGGGGGGGGGGGGTGGTGGTGAATGTAGCAATGTACCCTCAGCTTAAGAAGGAATGTAACTTGGATGATTAATTTTGTGTCTGACTGTCTCAAGGGACGCCCAATACTCATATAAACTGGATACTATATATTCATGTTTGTACACACATGCCCTCATAATCACATATATTGTTGCAAGTCTCGTCAATATAATTTTTTCAGCAGTGTTATAAATATGGATTGATATCCATGGAAAGCAGTGTTTACAGGCTAATGCAACTGCAATAACCAGATTTCTAAACCGTGCCTTCCTTCTACTATAGAGGCTATAAAAAGTCAGCTGATTTCTTTTGTAGCCTCTTACAGCTTAAGGTGCCAGTGTAACAATTGTCTCCATAACATGCAAAGGAAGTTTACAATCCAATAATAATAAGGCAAATGATCCAATAAAAATGGGCAAAAGATTTGAACAAACACTTCATGAAAGAAGACACACAAGTGGCCAATAAACACATATAAAGTTGCTAAAAATCATTAGCCATCTGAGAAATGTATATTAAAACCAGGTGAAAATATCACTACATACCTGCTATAATTGATGCTACCATGCATTGGGGAGGTTACGGGCAACTAGAATTTCATGCAATCAGAGATCTTGAGGATAAATATAAGTTAGTTTAACTTTAGATTTCTCATATTTTAAATTGTGTCAAATAAGACCATTAAAACCCAATATGGACTTCAAGGATATTCATTCCCCTGTAAGATTTTTAGTCTGCTTCTGGAGTTGAATACAAATTCAGTAGTAATGCAATAATAATTGTGATAGAGGAAGTATGCACACTTCCACAGCTGCTAGAAGAGTAAAATGCTTTACACTGATGCAACTACAGTAATTGGTTTGTTCTGCTCTGAGTTCAATTTAAAATGGCAATTATATTTTGACTATGTGATTTAAATCTTTCAAGATATATTACAGTAAAAAGGGGAAAAGCCTTAGAATTGAAATGTAGACTCACAACTAGTTATGGAGGAGGAAATTAGTGTCCATGCAATAACATTTAAACTCTGTTGTGACTTCAGTCAAGAATGAATCTGAATTTTTAGAATGTATTATAAGAACATTTGAATATATAAGATTAACCATTTAAAAATGAATTTTAAACTTACAGTTAAACTCTAATTAAAGATACTGAATGAGGTCTCATTCAAAATTGCCAGCTGTGCCACCCTTGAATATAAAAACATCCATCTAAGGCAGTTCCATGTGTTATCACATTAACGTTTTCACAATTACATAATATTATATTGTAAGTAAGACAGTCTAGGTTAAATGATCTCAGCTCACTAATTCTAATGTTTAAAACTGTTTGTCAAGGAATAATGGTTTGTTCCTTTTTATCACAAATGATCATCTGCAAATAAATGCAACAGAGATGAAGATTTAGAAATACCTTTGTGATTTTACAAAGTGATGGAGCCTGCTTACAATAATTCATGGTGCAATTTAAAACACCAATATCAGCATTATAATCAAAATTCAATAGGATAAGAATTTTAGGAACTAATAAATTATAAGTGAGGCTCATGATAGTGAAATCACACAAGTTATATCACTTTGACTTAAGCCAGGATAATTAATAAATCATTTAATAATTCAAAAACATTGGAACATGTTCATTTTTATGTATTAATATTGGGGATTATTCCAAGGAATTTTCTTAAATTCATTTTACTAAATAGATTTATTATTATTTTTCCTTTTCATTAACTTTCCTTTTTGTAATGCACTAGAATAAGAAATATTACTCACTTTTCTTTTACTACAATGTGGCTATTTTCCCAGCAATTTTACCAGAACAAATTAAAAATTAAGCTGATCTAGAGCTACCCTATTACTACCAATATTATTTCATATTTATCATATGGAAGGAGACTGACAAGAGCATACCAGCTATTTTTTAAATATACATTTTAATTTTAATTTCTTTATATGTAGTCTCACATCTTAGGCATGATTTTTAACTCTCATAGTTACTAATGTAATGTTGGCAAAATGATGGGAGAATGGAAGCATACATAGCATCTTTATAGGAGGCAATGTCAGAGAAACTGGCTTAATGACTACAGGTCTTCTAGCAAGAGAACCTTCTAAAAAGAAATGGGTATCTTTTACTAGTTAGAGTTTGTGCATTTTTATTGCTCAGTCATGTCCGACTCTTTGTGACTCCATGGACTGTAGCCCACCAGGTTCCTCTGTCTATGAAATTTTCCAGGCAAGAATACTGGAGCAGATTGCCATTTCTTATTCTAGGTGATCTTCCTGATCCAAGAATCGAACCCACATCTCTTGAGTCTCCTGCACTGCAGGCGAATTCTTTACTGGTGAGTCACTGGGAAAGTCCCTAGTTTAATTAGAAATAAAAGCAGAACAGTTTGGGTATGGGGGAAGTTTTAATAATTCTATATATTTCTTACTTTTGTTCTAGACACTATGTTATGTATTTCATAATTGGTCTGATCTCCAACAAAATATATATTAACTGGTTATCATTATCATCAGTTGAAAGGTAAAGAAATCAAATAGGAAATGTTTAAGCTCTGTGCTAAGCAGATGGTGAAAATTTAAAGTGTGATATTTTGCACACACATACACATTTTCAAACACTACTTAGTTTTTCAAAATAATCTAATTTGTTAATTTCATATTCAAGGCTTCATATCTGTGCCACATTCTGTATGAGAAATAGATTATATCTACTAGGTAAAATCTTGCAGACCCTTTGACAAAATAAAACATACTCACAAATTTTCAATAAACCTCATTTGTATTAGTTTCTTAGGGCTGCCATAACAAATTTCAGACTGAATATCTTAAACAATAGAAACTTATTTTCTCACAGTTCTGTAAAATGGAGGTCCAAGACCAAAGGTCGGCAGGTTTTGATTTCTTCTGAGGTTTCCTTTCTTGGCT
The DNA here is from genome assembly GCF_000754665.1 of Bison bison bison. Classification (NCBI taxonomy): domain Eukaryota; kingdom Metazoa; phylum Chordata; class Mammalia; order Artiodactyla; family Bovidae; genus Bison; species Bison bison. The sequence goes on along the minus strand of NW_011494731.1, from coordinate 957,967 downwards.
TGAGTATGGCCACTTCCTGTGGTCTTCCCTCTGAACTTGCCTATCTATGTCCAAATATCCTTTTATTCTAAAGATACCAATAATATTGATTAATTACCTCATTTAACCATAACTACTTCTTTAAAAGGACTTATTGCCAAATATAATCAAATTCCAAGATACTGCAGTTTAAGGTTTCAATGTATGAACTGGAGGGACACAACTCAGCGTATATACCATCTCACCAAATCCCCTCATTATCCCTATATGATTCTTTCCCTTTAATATATCTCAGAATTATTATTTTACTCAAGCAAAAAGGCAATATGCTGCTGCTGCTGCTGCTAAGTCGCTTCAGTCATGTCCAACTCTGTGCGACCCCATAGATGGCAGCCCACCAGGCTCACCCGTCCCTGGGATTCTCCAGGCAAGAACACTGGAGTGGGTTGCAATTTCCTTCTCCAGTGCATGAAAGTGAAAAGTGAAAGTGAAGTCGCTCAGTCATGTCCAACTCTTCACGACTCCGTGGACCGCAGCCCACCAGGCTCCTAGTATCAAAACAAAATTTCCAATTAGATGATCTCTTCTTGAAATACGTTTACTATCTTGTTAAATACAAATATTCAAAGGAAAAAAAGCAATGATTGCACTTTCATCAAATTATGAAATATTTTACATTTATTTCCAGTGAAACAGCTATATCAGATCAAAATTTAGTAGGGACAAACTTTTAACCACTCTGAAACATCTTCAAACTACACATATTGGAAGAAGATGCTGCCTTGGCATCTTGCAATTAAAGGCGTGGTTCACAGCAGGAGTATTAGCATACTCTAGGCACTACTAGAAATGCAGAAACTTGTGCTCCAGTCTTTCTAAATCAGAATCTTCATTTTAACTTTCTCTGAGGTGATTCTTATGTACAATAACCTTTGCAAACCTCTGATCTGAAATATAGCAAGTTTTCCCCAAAAGAACCATATATAAGGAATCAAAGGAAATACAAGTGGGAGCAAGATTAAGGCAAGGGAAAATGATGAAGTTTGTTTTTCCTTTCATCTTTATCTTTTTTCTCCAGACCTACCCAATCTGTATATGCACATACATCATATCAAACAGTATTGTTTAAAAATGTTTCATAATTGTTACATTTGTTGCACTGGAATAAGTACACTCCAATATTCACAGTTTTATGTGTGTTATAACAGCAGCTCATAAATGAATTCCTTGAAATCCTAGTACTAAAAATATTTTGTAAGAGGATAAATGATTGTTTGGTCAATAAGTTTGGGCAGGTTGGCATATAATATCCTTCTTTTATAGGGTGCATTAATTCACAATGTGTGGTGGTGGTGGTGGTGATTTAGTCGTTAAGTCATGTCCAACTCTTACAATCCCATGTACTGTAGCCTGTGAGGCTCCTCTGTCCATGGGATTCTCCAGGCAAGAAGACTGGAGTGGGTTGCCATTTCCTTCTCCATCACAATGTGTATGAGCATATAAAAGACTTTGACCATTTTGGCAATAAAGTAATATACCTAATGTCTGTATCCTAAACTAATTTTACCATGGATACCTTTCATCTAAACTTCTATTAGTATGTGAGAGGATCAGTGTAAGAGATAAGTCTTCATAGACTTTGGTATACACATATGTATGTGTGTGTGTGTAATTATATCATATATACATATATGTAGTGTATACATAGACAGTAGTAATATATGTATATTATGGAGAAGGGGATGGCAACCCGCTCAAGTATTCTTGCCTGGAGAATCCAATGGACAGAGGAGCCTGGCAGGCTATGACTCACTGGGTTGCAAAGAGTCGGATATGATTGAAGTGACTCAGCAATGCATATGTATATAAACTTATATATAAAGTAGTTAGAAATTATATAGAGTTCTATAGTCAGTCCGTGATTTCCAAATTCCTAAAACATTAGCACTCTTCTTGCTTCACTTAAGTCTCAAATTAATGTATAAAAATGTACTCACTTCATCAGCTACTTTATTTTAAGAATGCATGGTTTATCAAGTTTTATCCATGAAAGTGTTCAAAGTGTTAGTGGTGCAGTCATGTCTAACTCTTTCTGACCCCATGGACTATAGTATCAGTTCATGGAACTATCCAGGCAAGAATACTAGAGTGGGTTGCCATTCCCTTCTCCAGGGTATCTTGCAGATCCAGGGTTCGAACCTGGGTTTCCCACATTGCAGGCAGATTCTTTACTGTCTAAGCCATCAGGGAAGCCCCAAAGTTTTATCCATATTACTCTGAAATTCTCTTTGCTCTCATTCTATAACTCTTCTGTCAGAATAATCTTAAATGATTATTTTCTATAATGATATTCTATAATTTCTATAATGATTATTTTTTATAATTTTCTGTAATATTATTTTATATAATTATTTTTTAATTTTGAAAATATTTTCTAGTCTTACAAAGAGGAAAAATAAAAATTACTGGGAAGCCTAAGACACAGTTTGAAAAATGGATTTCTAATTTTTCATTAATGGACAAAATTATAGCTTTTCATGTAGGCAGAAAAGAGCCTATGCTCACGTTCTAAAGAGATGTGGCTCAGTGATTTCTTCGCTAGTTCTTAGTTCAGTTCAGTTCAGTCACTAAGTCGTGTCTGACTCTTTGAAACCCCATGGGCTGCAGCATGACAGGCCTCCCTGTCCATCACCAAGTCTCAGAGTTTACTCAAACTCATGTCCATTGAGTTGGAGATGCCATCCAACGTCTCATCCTCTGTCATCCCCTTTTCCTCCCACCTTCAATCTTTCCCAGCATCAGGGTCATTTCAAATGAGTCACCTCTTTGCATCAGGTGGCCAAAGTATTGGAGTTTCAGCTTCAACATCAGTCCCTCCAATGAACACCCAGAACTGATCTCCTTTAGGATGGACTGGTTGGATCTCCTTGCAGTCCAAGGGACTCTCAAGAGTCTTCTCCAACACCACAGTTCAAAAGCATCAATTCTTTATTGCTCAGTTCTTAATAGTCCAACTCTCACATCTATACATGACTACTGGACAAACCATAGTCTTGCCTAGATGGACCTTTGGACTTGGTAAATTCTTGGTAAATTACTGTTCATGTATTCAAAAACTAACTATACAATAAAACTGAACAAGAATTACAAAGTTTAGATAAAACCAGATTAACCTACTTTCAAAGTCCCCTCTTTCAAAACTTCACTAAAATTGATCTGAAATCAAAAATTTTAAAAACTTCTTTCAAGTAGTGCCAAAGAATATATAAAGATATTTTCTAGTGAGATATATATTTTTAAAGTCTTAATTATATGTCCCAAAGAAGTATTTAACTTGGGAGAATATAAATCAACTTCATATAGATCTTATATGATATGTTATTTGTCAAGATTTTTCTTTTTGGAAAGGGGAATTAATTCTCTGCAACTTTTAAAGTTACTTGTATTTTTTTTAAGTTACTTGTATTTTGTGCATTAAAATTTCCATTTAAATTTAGACTTGCTGCTGAATATCAATGTCTTTGGCATCCATTAATTATAAAATAAAATAAACTTTCTTTAGTCATTGACAGTGTATATTTTACTTATAGGATTTCTATCACAGTGAATCATTTTTGCATTACTGAAACAAAACTAGCTCAGGGTGTTAAAATGTTTAGTATATTATCATGTTTAATATATTTTCTTAACATTGCATCCATATTCAGAAGTCTTTGTTTGTTTTGCTTATTTTGTCTTATGGTCTATTATGTTTTTATTATTGCAAAACAGATGGGAAATTTCAAAATATTCTAATAATGTAACAACCCGATGAACCAAACCAATATGATGTCAGTCAGATATTAAGAACTTGGATTTTGGATGACCATTAACAAAGACTCACAATCTGATCCCAGAATCATATCTGACTTGTCCTCTTACAATAACTTTGTGCCTTGTAAGAGATTTAGCTACTGACTTTTCATTCAGGAAGAATATATGTTAGACATCAGAAATTGAAATTAGCTTTATTGAAGCTGCATCTAAAATAATTTTCTAGTCCCTTGTTTGGAGAGTATTGACTGGAATCAATGGACCTAGGTTTCCCATCTGTCATTTGACTTCATGATACCTCTTCATTCAAAGTATCCTAAATTTGTAAGGAGAGATACAAACTAATGCAATTATTTACTCTCATTTGTCATTGAGCATTGTATCTGAATTAAGAAATGTATTTACTAACAAATTTTCATTGTCACTGATTGTATGAAATGTTTAATCAAAGCTGTTCCTTAGTTGTATGTAGTCATAAGCCTTCCTTCAAACTTTCTCAGTGACATTCAATTGTTTTTTTTATTTGTTTAAATGTTGATTAGTGTAGGCAGAATCAAGTTTTCATTTCTTTTCCCATTTTCTTTTCCAGAGAGAAAAAAATAAAAAGATAAAAAAGAAAATTTTAGTGAAACAGTTCTCAGGAAAGGCAATTACAATCTTCACTTTATATACTTTATAAGAAAAGTATATGAACTGAATTTAAATACATATTCTCAAAAGATGGGACTGTCAGCATTTTAAGGAAATAATAATGATTGTTAATAACATGGCAGGAAAGTGCATTATGAAAAGAACTCTTTGAGGAAGAGGCTTATCAGTTCACATTTCACTAGAAATTGTTAGCTATTTTTCCCAAGGTCTTGAAATAATAAGTAGCTGTGCATAAATTCAAATCCAAGCTAACTCTAGAACATACATGTTGTTGGATAATCTATTCCAAAATAAGATAAAGTAGAGATTTATGTAAATGATACAGTATATATTGATAAAGATCTTCATAAAAAAAAAAAAACTCAGAAAACCCTGACATATAATCAAACAGTAAAAGCAGAACACAAAAAATAAAATCAATCAACAGCTGTCAATGGTCTTTAAAGGCTAAATACAAAGCCTCAATACCCAGGCTTATCACTGCTACTCCATAGTATAAGAAAAGAAAAATGAAAAGTATATAAACACCAGTAAAAAAGGCCAAAGCTAACTGTATAACAGAATATAAAAAATTTAATGACTTATTATAAATGAGATTATTTCCTATTTTAGTATGTGGCATTTCATGAAGAGATAAAGAGTACTAAAATGTTACAGGCATCAGTATTTGAAGCTAAATCTGAAAAAGTTTGAAAAAGTAGGTGGCAGAAGGATATGAAAGGAAATAGAAAAATATAAGTATCATTTACTTATTCAATATATAATTAATCACTAAATATTTCAAGCACTGTTCTAGGGTTTGGGGGCTGTGATGCACAAGACAGAGTCCTTGTCATTAACCTCAGTCTTGAGATGTGACTTATATGGTGATCACTGAACATCATGAAGAGATAGTCTATTTGAACCATTCATTATACATAACTACTAAACTCCAAATCCTCTCTAGACTATTAGCTTCAAAGAGGGTCCAAAAGCTTTGGAAGAAATGATTGCACTTCAGACACCCCAGATGTCCAAGCATTCTGGCATAATCTCAGAAATGTTCAGAAGATTTGCTATTTACAAAGTGTGGAAAAAGAATAGAGAATGCCAGTTCAAGTGACCCCAAGAGATAATCTTGGCCAATGTGAGAACATACTGTAATCTTTATCCCTAAACCAACAAAATACAACAGAGGGTAGGAATAGTCACCAAAATAGAGCTGAGGATTAGTAATTTTAATTCATTAAAAGTCAAAAAAGAGTAAAACAGAGTTTCACACTTGGTGGAAAGTGCAAAAGTTAGGAAATGCTTAGGAGTATCAAAAGAAAAAGAGTAGAAGGAAGACTTACAAGAACAAAGAAATTAACTTTTATGAGAAGTTATTTCCCCATTAGCAGGAAGTGGGCAATTAGTTATTCTCATATTTTATTATTGAGGTATACTTGATTTACAATATTATATTAGTTTCAGCAGACAACATAATGATTCAGTATTTCTATGAATTACATTCTATTTAAAGTCATTATAAAATATTGGCTTTATTCCCTGTGCTGCACAATCTATACTTATTTGTTTTATGAATAGCAGTTTGTACCACTTAATTCTCCACCCCTATATTGCCTCTCCTCTCTGGTCAACACAAGCTTGTTCTCTATATCTGTGAGTATTAGCTGTGCATTTGTCATATAACTTTTATTATATTACATTATGATTTCTCCATATTGAATTTGTTGAGAGTGTTAATCATGAAAAAATGCTTATTTTTTTTTGTTAAACATTTTTCTGCATCTGTTGAGAGGATCATAGGATTTTTATTCTTCACTTCATTAGTGTAGTGTTCTTGACATTTTGGGGAATTCAAATTAATTTCAATAATAGGTTCTTAAAATTATTAGAAATAAAATTGCTGAGCTCAATAATGTAAAAGTATTGTTACACCAAATTAAATAAATGATTTAAGTAATAGATTACAGAATTTACAGGAGGATTGTAACAGTGTAACTTTAACCAATATTGCTTAAGACTGTCTCTTTCTAACAATATTAACCAGAATTAAATAGTACAATATTAAAATATTTTCAAAAATTATTACTTGTCTAAATAAGTAAAGTTTTTTACTTTTATCTATTTTTTACTGAAGTTAAACTTTAAGAAAATATTTTTAAATCTTTTGCATTTTTTCAAGTATAAAATGTTCTCTTCTTGGTCTTTGCTATTCTTTTCTAGTTCAGCCTATAGAAAGGTCTTTATCAATGGATATTTAAAATTGCATATTAAAATATCAATCCATTTTTGTACTTATATCAAATATTTTCACCTAAATTTGTTTAGGTTTTTTTTTAATTGTAAGCTTGTTGTGGTTCCATGTTTTTGGTTTTTTTTTTCCAACAGATAATTTTATGGTTTTATAGCGAAAAATCTGTCAATATTTTACTTTGAGATTGATTTTGCACTTAATAAAAACATGTCTAAATTCACTACACACATTCCAATTTTAACAATTTTGCCTGGTATTTTGTCTGTGTTTGCATATGTGTGCATGTTTTGGGCTGATGATCTAGATATCTATTTCTCTTTCAAATTGTTAAATCACTTGTTCAATAATTACTCTCTTACATGTTAAAATTTTACATGAAATAAGATTTATTTCTGGAGTATCAAGCCAAGCAATAATATTTACTATTATTATGACCACATAATATTATCAGTATTTTTCAAGGAGAAGTTGTTTTCATTACTTTCTGTTATATAACATCACTCAGCACAGTTTAAAAATATTCTACCCAAGAATGTTCATTAATCTTCTTTCTAATACACAGAGTCATTTCTGTTTAGTTTCACTCATGCTAAAACCAAATCAGAGCAATATGACACCTGAAAAATCATTCTGGCATGCATCAGTTGGCTTTCCTTTACCACATGTTATCAATCCATAGACAGAAAGGACCTTGCATATTTTGTTTTTGTTCCCTTGCCATCCCAAGCTAAGCTAAGTGAATATAGAGAAAGAAATATCAAAGGTGATAGTTGAAGAGAAAAAAATACATTTCTACATTATACATGTATTATATAATATATTTATACATTTGATAAATTTATATAATATATTTATAAAGATATACATCTATTTGTTCATGTTATTGTGCCATATATTTGCTATATATAATTATAATATATTGTTTTAAAAGTCATATAGCATTGTATATATTATTCCATATGAATGGAATATATACATATGTGTATATATATACATATAGAATCTCTACCACCCTCTTTTCTTCCTTTCTCTTATTTTTAATTAATTAGTATTTTATATGAATATATTTCCACAGCAAAAGCTGATATTTGCTTCAAAAAGACAACATAGGAAAAACTGTAGAGGAAAATGTTACATCTTTTTCTATTTCCATCAGATATAACAAATGTTATAACCTACAAAATCAGAAAGAGAAACCTGGGATGAATGATAAATGGTTTCTTCTCCCTACCACTACAAATATATAGCAAAAAAGAATCATTTTAAAGCACTATACAAAAGTAATTTTTTTCCCCAATTGTGAGATTTTGATATACTCTTTTATATTTTAAATTAATCTTTTGTCATCCTACCTTGCTGCAGTATTCTGGCAATCTGATCACCTCTTCTCTTTTGACATTTCCCTGATTGTAAGGGTTGGGCACCTTTTATGTTCTTTGGCACCATATACAGTATTTTAAGTATGGTCTCAGTTGTGCCATTGATAGAAAGGTCAACACTCTCTAGCATCATAACATAATGTCTCTGTGTACCCTGGGGTGTATTTCTTTACTCATATTGTTTCCTTGATTGTTTTAACAGAGTTGATGTGTTTTCTTAGGGTTCATCTATCACAAAACAATTTAAAATGCCTCACAAAACCCCACTACCTTGGAAAGAATGTATTTATGTTTTCTTTGGCTCAGAGTGAATAACTCAGGTAGTACCATGTCCCTGAGGCCTTGTTCTTTAGGTTCTTTCTGTTTAAAGAAAATACACTTAGGTCAAACACTGAAAAAGGAACTATGTTTACAGCAGTGAAAACTTGTGAAAAATTGCTTGGCAAGCAAACTTTCTTAGCAAAGTTCTCTTGCTGAATTTAAGAACCTTAAAGCTTAAAGAGCCCATAGCCTTATGCTATTTAAAACTATAGATAATTTAAAATTAGTATTAAAGAAAACAAAGCCTTTGATTAATGAAAGATATTGTTTGATTTTCTACCTGTGTCAATAGTACTTGTCCAAGACTAAAATGAAAGATTGTTTCATTCCTGTGACAATCTTAAATGGGCTGAGCATGTCTTACATGCCTGGTTTGCACTTCTGTGTCTGGAGCATAAGAATGCATTAACATGCAGGACTTGAGAGACCATGTCTTTTATTTTTTGCCTATACAGTTTTGTAAACACAATCATAAATGTGTATTTATATAAAATAGTGGAGTTTCACAAGTCACTGTAAATTGCTTTATGATAAATTGAGGTAAGTTGGAAACATATTCCCTAGTTTTCCATTTCCTGTATGTTTCTGGGTTAGGTCTGGTCACAGGAGGAATCTGTGCTAGATTGTGCTAGTTGGAAGCAAGTGATCTGCACAGAGCTACAGGCATTATTGCAGTCCACACACACTGTTGATAGCCATCTCAGATGGAAGGCATCTATGTTTTAAATCCTTCTACTCTGCAATTTGGGGTGCTGGATTTTGCATAAAGAAAAATGTTTACTCAAAGCCACAGATTGGGTTTCTGGTTGTTTAGTACCTTATGTTCTTAAAATGCTTAGAAGGACTGTTCTTGTTTTGCAATATCAACTTAAATAAGATTCTACAAACACTGGAAGAATCCACGGAAGAGGACAAAACTGAAAAGAAGTAAAAAGAAATTATAGGCAAATGAGAAAGACCTAGCTGACTCAAACTCATGTCCATCGAGTCGGTGATGCCATCCAACCATCTCATTCTCTGTCATCCCCTTCTCCCCCTGCCTTCAATCTTTCCCAGCATCAGGGTCTTTTCAATTGAAGTCAGCTCTTCGCATCAGGTGGCCAAAGTATTGGAGTTTCAGCTTCAGCATTAGTCCTTCCAATGAACACCCAGGACTGATCTCCTTTAGAGTGGACTGGATAGATCTCCTTAGAGTCCAAGGGACTCTCAAGAGTCTTCTCCAACACCCCAGTTCGAAAGCATCAATTCTTCGGTGCTCAACTTTCTTTATAATACAATTCTCACATCCATACATGGCTACTGGAAAAACCAACAGACCTTTGTTGGCAAAGTACTGTCTCTGCTTTTTAATATGCTGTCTCGGTTGGTCATAACTTTTCTTCCAAAGAGCGAGTGTCTTTTAATTTCATGGCTGCAGTCACCATCTGGAGTAATTTTGGAACACCCAAAAATAAAGTCTCGCACTGTTTTCATTGTTTCACCATCTATTTCCCATGAAGGGATGGGACCAGATGCCATTATCTTAGTTTTCTGAATGTTGAGTTTTAAGCCAACTTTTTCACTCTCCTTTCACTTTCATCAAGAAGCTATTTATTTCTTCGCTTTCTGCCATAAGAGTGGTGTCATCTGCGTATATGAGGTTACTGATATTCCTCTCAGCAATCTTGATTTCAGCTTGTGCTTCATCCATCCCAGTGTGTCTCATGCTGTACTCTGCATATAAGTTAAGTAAGCAGGGTGACAATATACAGCCTTGATGTACTCCTTTTCCTATTTGGAACCAGTGTGTTGTTCCATGTCCAGTTCTAACTGTTGCTTCTTGACCTGCATACAGATTTCTCAGGAGGCAGGTCAGGTGGTCTAGTAGTCTCATCTCTTTAAAAACTTTTCATAGTGTGTTGTGATCCACATAGTAATATTAAAAAATAAAATAATACCATGAAAATTTTTATTATTATATATTCTTTAAAGACAATTTAGACATAATAATCACCTATGAACTATGCAATTTAAATTTATAATTTAAATATCCAAACCTAACATAATAAAATAAAATTATAAAAAAGTTTTCCAGTGTATTTCACAAAAATTATTAACACATTTTGCTTCATTTGAACCTAAAAATTAGCCAGAAAAGTGTGCAAAATTAAAGCTGTGACAAAGTTTATTATCCACATTGTTTCAAATTCAGCAAATCAAATTTCAAATATTTCATGAAGTACAAATGTATATATTAGTATAAAACTGAATGAGGAAACAGCTACACAAGTATCCTAAAGGAGAAATAATAAATAGTTAATAGTGAAATATTGACCAAGACTTTACTCAAAGTTTAATTTTTCTGTATATAAAGTGAGATAAAACAAACCCCCCATATATATATTAATTTATATTTTTATGGCATTTTAATAACTTATTCAGGTTTTATGTCTAGACTTTCCCTTTGCAAAATTCTAAGCACTTGACTTATCATTTTCTTGACATTTGAATTATTTTTCAAAAAATAAAAGCTTGTATTTTGCCAATTGAAAGCTATTTTTTCCTGTCAAATGGGGAAAAAAATTGTAACTTAAGACAATTTGAAAAGCAAACAGGAATAGAACCTATCTTTTCTACTCTTTACAGATAAATCCAGTATGATCCTCTCTCACATACTTTATTTCTCTCACATACTGACCTTAGGGAAATCCCCCATCTTATTTTGTCCATTTCAACCAAGGGGGGGAAGAATATTATACATCCTCAATGCCAGGATTACATGAAACACACTGATTATATTGTTCATATCTGTCTTTCCAATTTGTTCCTAATATTATCCATGATCTTGTTTCATTTCTTACAATTTGATTTATTTAAATATTTGTACTTTGCAAAGCATTGTTGCTTATTGTGTTCTTTGAAATGTTTAAATGGAATGTAATTTTAACTTCTGAAATATATAATTATAGAGACTTAAGGAATCTTAGCTTTCTTAAGCAAATCTGCCCTGTTTTATAAGAAAACCCATTGAATATGCTAATTATTTAAATCCTTCTTAATGCAATGTTAATAAATGTAGATTTAATTTTAAAACATTATTTATAACTACATTAAAATAAACATCTACATTTCAGAAGTCTGTGAGATACATTAAATCTCTAACTCAACAAATAGTAAGCATCAAGGATATACCTGGCACCATGCTAGTTACCAAATATACAGAGACACTTATATTATGATGACATCAACAGTCCTTTCTACTAAAACAGAGGTTCACCCTGAGTTATTATTTTGATATCTGGGAGTTGAGTATATGAAAGATTAATTTTATCTTGATAGATACTGGTGGTCAAGTAACTCTCTGAAGTGAAGAAGTGAAGTGAAGTCACTCAGTCATGTCCAACTTTTTGCGACCCCTTGGACTATAGCCTACCAGGCTCCTCTGTCCATGGGATTTTCCAGGCAAGAGTACTGGAGTGGGTTGCCATTTCCTTCTCCAGTGGATCTTCCCAACCCAGGGATTGAACCCAGGATCCCATATTATAGGCAGATGCTTTACCATCTGAGCTACCAGGGAAGGGAAGTAACTCTCTACTAAGTCACTTCAGTCGTGTCTGACTCTGTGCGACCCCATAGATGGCAGCCCACCAGGCTCCCCTGTCCCTGGGACTCTCCAGGCAAGAACACAGGAGTGGTTGCCAGTAACTGTCTATATTACCTTAAAGAGCCCTACAACTGTTCATCCATACTTTTGGCGATATGTACTCCAGTAGGCTTCCCTAGTGGCTCAGTTGGTAAAGAATCTGCCTGCAATACAGGAGACCCGGGTTCCATCTCTGGGTTAGGAAGATCCCCTGGAGAAGGGAAAGGCTATCCACTCCAGTATTCTTACCTGCAGAATTCCATGGACAGAGGAGCCTGGCATGCTACAGTCCTTAGGATCACAAAGAGTAGGACATAACTGTGAGACTAATTTTCACTCGGAGAAGGCAATGGCACCCCACTCCAGTACTCTTGCCTGGAAAATCCCATGGATGGAGGAGCCTGGTGGGCTGCAGTCCATGGGGTCCCTAAGAGTTGGACACGACTGAGCGACTTCACTTTCACTTTTTCACTTTCATGCACTGGAGAAGGAAATGGCAATCCACTCCAGTTTTCTTGCCTGGAGAATCCCAGGGGCAGGAGAGCCTGGTGGGCTGATGTCTATGGGGTCACGCAGAGTCGGACAAGACTGAAGTGACTTAGCAGCAGCAGTAGCAGTAGACCAGGCTTCCCAGGTGGCGCTAGTGCTGAAGAACTTGCCTGACAATGCAGCAGACATAAGAGATGCCAGTTCTATCCTTGGGTTGGAAAGATCCCCATCAAGGAGGGCATGGCAACCCACTCCAGTATTCTTGCCTTGAGAATCCTATGGACAGAGAAGCCTGGTGGGCTACAGTCCATGGGGTCACAAAGAGTTAGATCTGACTAAAGTGACTTAGCACACATGCACACACTCTGATAGACTCCTGGAGTAGCCACCTGGAGGACATTGATCCTTAGGCAAGTTATTTAACACTTTTGTGCTTAGGATGCATCATCTAGGTGATAGGGTTATTCCAAATGAATATTCCATGAACAACATTTTGCACTGGATCTCTCTCCATTACTAAAAGAATGAGTAGTTTCCTTAGCACCAAACAAGCAGATTCTTGCAAATTCATAAGAAACATGTTCGGTAATGTTAATCTATCTTAATCAATTGATTTCTCCTCAGTAACTTTTAATTTTAGGAAATAGTTGGGTTAAAACTTGATATTTTTCCATGGATAAGCATAGATAATCCTATAAAAGGACACATCATGTCTAATTTTATATTTTTCCCTGAAACATTCGTATTTGTTTTTAGTTTGATGTGTTACCATTTAGACTTCATGTTAGGCAGGTGATAATTGGTCAAGTTTTACACAGGACAGTGCTTTCAAAAAGTTTATGATATAAAGAGAAACTAAAATACATTGAAACTAAAGTACATTGATATAAAGGGAAACTAAAATACATTGAAGTGTGTTATACAAGTTTTAAAATTCATTTCATAGCTTCTTCTAGCATGTTTTAAGTTATTTTCCCACTTTTTGTTTAATCCTATCATTGAAGTACCCAATGGTGCAGAAAACTGTAACTGTTAGATAAGTAAGCTTTAAGGAATGGTGCCATATTTTTTTTTAACAAAACAAAAATAGAAGACATTTTTTTCATGAATAAATTTGCAATCTCTGGAGATATATCTCATTTTATCTCATTTACTTCATTTTATCTCATTTACTTCATTTTATCTCATTTACTTCATTTTATCTCATCTTCAGAGAATTATGCCCATAATGAGTTATGTTGTAGAGTTTTATGCCTTTTACAGATAAATAAGGATTTATATAAATTGTTAACCCATTCCACTCATGTCAAAGTAGATACACCATTCCATGTATTGCTCTTTGAAAATTAGTTCTTTAAAATTGTCCATTATCTTCATTAGGGAACATACATTTTAAGGTATTTGCCAGACTTTTTCAAAATTGTAAGAAAAGATGCTCAACTTTTACACTGAAAGAAAAAGTTAATTGAAACATTATAAATATTGTCAGGTATGTAAAACTAATGGATTAAAAGATACCAAATTTTATTGCTTTGAATTTGCAAGCTCTATTTTAAGATTCTAAAAACAAGATAGATGATATACCTTTGATCCTTCTTTTCTTTTAATATTTGAATCCAATTTTGAATAAAATTGTTATATCACTTAATAATCATTAATGGGTAGATTTTCTCTTTTTTGCTTATTTCAAACATGTATATATGTTACTATGGAAATATACACACATATTTTATCATAAATCAAATGCATATTATACCATATTTATTATAATTTTGTCTTAGAAATAATTTCATAAAATATAAAGCTTTAGCAACAGAAACATTTTACTAATAGCATTTTGTAACAAGATAATAGAGTATTAATACTTTCAAAATTGTTATCCTTTTAGGTATAATATATGAAAGAGCCAACTACCAGGCAAGACCATAGGATTCTTATTAGAGAATAACTAGTTGATTGCTTTGGAAGCATTTCTTTTCTTTTTTATTCAGTTGAGATATAATTGATGAATAATATTGTATTAGTTCTATGTGTATAAGGTAAATATTTGATAAATGTTTATATTGCAAAATGATTACTACACTAAGTGTAGTTAACATTCATTGCTACACAATTATAATTTTTCCATGATAAATTTAAGATCTACTCTATTAGCATCTTTCAAATATATAATACAGTATTGTTAGCCATAGTCTGGATTTGTGTACTAAATCCACAGGATAATTAGAAGTTTATACCTTTTGACCATCTTCATCCATTTCACTTGATTCTCCCAATATCTTAACTTCAGAATCCAGTGTCTTTATCTAAACTGCTACACAAAGAGAGTTCTACACAAACTTGTACGTTTAAAGACTAGGTTGCTGAAACCCCTCCCAATTCATTATCAGAATTCATACTAATGACAATCAGCAGGCTTTTAAAAAAAGTTTGGAAGCAAGTTCAGTTCAGTTAAGTTGCTCAGCTGTATCCTACTCTTTGAGACCCCATGGACCACGGCATGCCAGGCTTCCCTGTCTGTCACCAACTCCCAGAGCTTGCTCAAACTCATGTCCATTGAACCAATGATGCCATCCAACCGTCTCATCCTCTGTCGTCCCCTTGCCCTCCTGCCTTCAGTCTTTCCCAGCATAAGGGTCTTTTCCAATGAGTCAGCTCTTTGCATCAGGTGGCCAAAGTATTGGAGTTTCAGATTCAGCATCAGTCCTTCCAATGAATATTCAGGACTGATTTCCCTTAGGATTGGCTAGGTGGATCTCCTTGCAGTCCAAAGGACTCTCAAGAGTCTTCTCCAACACCACAGTTCAAAAGCATCAATTCTTTGGCACTCAACTTTCTTTATGGTCCATCTCTCACATCCATACATGACTACGGGGAAAACGATAGCTTTGACTAGACAGACCTTTATCAGCATAGTAATGTCTCTGCTTTTTAATATGCTGCCTAGATTATTCATAACTTTTCTTCCAAGGAGCTGCTGCTGCTGCTGCTAAGTCGCTTCAGTCTTGTCCAACTCTGTGCGACCCCATAGACGGAAGACCACTAGGCTCCCCCCTCCCTGGGATTCTCCAGGCAAGAACACTGGAGTGGGTTGCCATTTCCTTCTCCAATGCATGAAAGCGAAAAGTGAAAGTGAAGTCGCTCAGTCGTGTCCGACTCTTAACAACCCCATGGACTGCAGCCTACCAGGCTCCTCCATCCGTGGGATTTTCCAGGCAAGCAAGTGTCTTTAAATTTCATGCCTGAAGTCACCATCTGCAGTGACTTTGGAGTCCAAGAAACCAAAGACTGTCACTGTTTCCATTGTGTCCCCATCTATTTGCCATGAAATGATGGGATCAGATGCCATGATCTTCATTTTCTGAATGTTGAGTTTTAAGCCAGCTTTTTCACTCTCCTCTTTCACTTTCCTCAAGATGCTCTTTAGTTCCTCTTTGCTTTCTGCCATAAGGGTAGTGTTATTTGCATATCTGAGGTTATTAATATTCTCCCAGCAATCTTGATTCCAGCTTGGAATTCATCCAGCCCAGCATTTCGCTTGATGTACTCTGCAAATAAGTTAAATAAGTCGGGTGACAAAATACAGCCTTGATGTACTCCTTTCCCAATTTGAAACCAGTCCGTTGTTCCATATCAGGTTCTAACTGTTGCTTCTTGACCTGGATACAGATTTTTCAGGAAGCAGGTAAGGTGGTCTGGTATTTCCATCTCTAAGAATTTTCCACAGTTTATTGTGATCCACACAGTCAAAGGCTTTAGCATAGTCAGTGAAGCAGAAGTAAATATTTTTCTGGAGTTTTACTTTTTATGTGATCCAGTAGATGTTGCCAATTTGATCTCTGGTTCCTCTGCCTTTTCTAAGTCCAGCTTGAAGGGTATACAAATATTGAAAATCATTGTATATTTAGTATTGTCTGGACACTGAGAAAGGGAAAATATAATTAGTAAAGATGTCAATGGAATAGAGATAGCCAGGAAATGTAGGGGACTACAGGCTGTTTTAATAGTGTTCTGTCTTCACCTTACAGTAAATATAAATTCAGAAATTTCAAATTGCATAGTCGGGATAAAGGCAGAGCAAATTAGTACAAGAAGGTTTGCATTTCATCCAGATTATAGTGGCTGTCTAGAGAAGGATTTAGAGAAGAGTAAAAGAGATTGTTGGGCTTCTATGGTAGCTCAGCTGGTAAAGAATCCACCTGCAATGCAGAAGACCCCAGTTTGATTCCTGGGTCAGGAAGATGCGTTTGAGAGGGGATAAGCTACCCATTCCAGTATTCTTGGGCTTCCCTGGTGACTCAGTTGGTAAATAATCTGAAGGCAGGAGCCCTGGGTTCGATGCCTGGATTGGGAAGATCCCTGGAAGAGGGCATGGCAACCCACTCCAGTATTCTTGCCTGCACAATCCCCATGGACAGAGGATCCTGGCAGGCTACAGTCTGTGGGGTCACAAAGCATCAGACATGATGGAGCAACTAAGCACAGCACAGCACAAAAGATTTTGCTGCTGCAACGCATGAAGAAAAAATGGTGATTTGGGCTGGGTGGCGACTAGGTGATAAATCTCTCAGATCAGTCCACCTTTTGGATTGATTTGAGAGACATTTAGAAGGGAATATCTATAGGAAATCCAAGATGTTAGTATCTATGATGACTCCTGGATTTTCAATTTATATAACCAGATAAATGGCAGAGTATGGAAGAAATACAGATTTGGATAGAAAGAAGATTAATTCAATCTTGCTTCATTAGTAATAGGTGGTTTTAAGTGATTCCAAGAAATAAGTCCAAATATGGTCCAATCAGTAGCCATTAAGCTATTTAAATAAAATGAAACAATTTAGTTTCACCCCATTTCAAGTGCTCAATAGCCACACATATCTACTTGCTACTGTTTCGGCCAGTACAGATACAGAACAATTCGATGATAATGGAATATTTTGTGGAGCTGAATTGATCTAAATTAAACCTCAGTTTGTGATTTGTTCATAGATAACTGTAAATATAAAGGTTAGATGAAGAATAACAGGCTAGGCTGAAACATGCAGAATGCCATCTTTCAATAGAAGTAAAATAGTTATGAAGGCCAGGAATAGTCTATATAATAAATCCAAGAAGAGAAATCTTCAAAATATAGGGATTTGTGAACAGGTTGACACCACCCTTATGGCAGAAAGTGAAGAACTAAAGAGCTTCTTCATGAAAGTGAAGAGCTTCATGAAAGTGAAGAGCTTCATAAAAGTGAAAGAGGAGAGTGAAAAAGTTGGCTTAAAGCTTAACATTCAGAAAACTAAAATCACAGCATCTGGTCCCATCACTTCATGGCAAATAGATGGGGAAACAGTGGCAGAATTTATTTTGGGGGGCTCCAAAATCACTGCAGATGGTGACTGCAGCCATGAAATTAAAAGATGCTTACTCTCTGGAAGGAAAGTTATGATCAACCTAGACAGCATAATAAAAAGCAGGGATATTACTTTGCCAACAAAGGTCCGTCTAGTCAAGCTATGCTTTTTCCAATAGTCATGTATGGATGTGAGTGTTGAACTATAGAGAAAGCTGAGCACCGAAGAATTGATGCTTTTGAACTGTGGTG
This sequence comes from Bison bison bison, assembly GCF_000754665.1. Lineage (NCBI taxonomy): Eukaryota > Metazoa > Chordata > Mammalia > Artiodactyla > Bovidae > Bison > Bison bison. Next base: position 939,878 of record NW_011494731.1, on the reverse strand, counting down.
TTGGAGAAGATTGTCTTCTTAATAGTCTTGAGAAAATTCAAGTCCCTTGAACTCAAGGAAATCAGTCCAATCCATCCTAAAGAGATCAGTCCTGAGTATTCATTGGAAGGAATAATGTTGAAGCTGAAACTCCAATACTTTGGCCACCTGATGTGAAGAGTGACTCATTTGAAAAGACTCTGATGCTGGGAAAGATTGAAGGCAGGAGGAGAAAGGGACGACAGAGGATGAGATGGCTGGATGGCATCACCGACTCAATGGACATGAGTTTAGATAAACTCCAGGAGTTGTTGATGGACAAGAAGCCTTGGCGTGCTGCAGTCCATGGGGTTGCAAAGAGTTGGACACGATTGAGTGACTGAACTGAAATGAACTGATCTGATCAGGTTTGAGGGCTTCTGAGAAGCTAAGTAAGATGAGAAAGTCAATATAGCCACTGGGGTTGGAAACAGAGACCTGTGCAAAAGTTAGTGAGACTTTCTATTTTCAGAAGCATATTACAGTGTAATCTAGAAGGGAGTGGCTTAAAGATCTAATGAGCATTACATTATGGACTTGTAGTTGTGAAAAGGAGAGATATTGCAGTAGTTTCAAGATCATGAAAGGTTAAGTAGATTGATCTATCTGTCCGTCTATCTATGATTTATTTTAAAAAATAAATTTTATTTTAAAAAAATTTAGAAAGAACAACTTGAAGAATTATCCTGTTGAAAGGAAAGGGAGATAAATATACAAGAGGAAGAAATAATATACAGTGTAAAGTCCATAGGAAAGAGAAGAGATTAAGACAAAGCAAAAAATAAAAAAAAAGGACAGATTATCCTGAGATAGGTTTACCCAATTTACCAAAGTTCCTGTGATTTTAACACCTTTTGAATGATCTTCAAATATATTGGGATTTTTCCTCTATTTTGAAGTAATCTGAGCATCTAATTTATAAACACACATTAAGTATATTTTATTTATGTTCCTGTTTTTATACTTGTCTGTTACTTATATTTGTTTTTCCATAACAACTTCAGTAAAATGAGGCAATGAAGTTTCATTAATCCATGCAAGACTCCTCTGTATGTCTCCCACGTGGCAGTAACTTACCACGCATTCACCCCTTTCTCTCTCCAAGGGAGTGGAACATTGTTAATGAGTTAGATTTATTAACTACGTGGTCAGATTTATGTTTTAGGTATTTCTTCCTCAGTTAAGTAGAGAAAAATTCTAAGCCAAAGAAAGACAAGTTAGGGAGGATAGTAGAAGGAGACTGCAATAAGCCAGAAGAGAAATAATAACAGTCAGTGTTATCTGGGATAAGAATGAGGAATGTCAAGACAATGAACAGCAATAACAAAATCAGAATGCTATACAGAATTACTTAGAACATAAAAAATGTCAGTGGCTTCCTGACTGTGTTGCTTTTTAATATTTTTGTTTAAGATTTAGTATCAGTAACAGGATTACAGTATGTATTAGCTCTGTCTAGTGTTTGTATACATAGATACATTACAGATACATAGTATATGTCGAGATAGTGAATAGATACAGATTATATGCATATTTATAGCTAATTAATATGTATATTTGCATCAAATTTTACCAAATTCTAATATTTGATTTGCCCAGTTAGTGGTTTATAGAGATGAAGTATTGTGTTTACATTTATTATATTTTAGAGTATATTATGATAAAAATTATAGTTAAGAATAGAAAATCAAGAATATTTAAAAGTGATGAGAATGTAATCATTTAAAATGTATACAGAGGTCTCAGTATATTGTGTTTTCAATGCCATTGCAGAATTTCCATGCTCCCCTAAGGCTTCGTAGAACTTAAATTATTTCTGTGATCTCTATATGCTCTGATAATCATAAAGCTCAGTCATAATTCTTTGTTCAACTTTGGATTCACACATACAATTGTCTCCATCTGACTGAATTTTATTATTAAAATGATCAAAATTTGCTCAAAATACTACAAATGGAACCAGTCATTTTCACAACATGTGTTCTTTCTATATATTTGTTTATCTTAGCTGCTGTGCTCAGAATATAACTAGTCACCAAGCCCAGAAACTTGAGTATTACTCTAAATTCCACATGCATCCTTACTCCACTGTTTTACTCAAAGGTTCTGATTCACTAATAATTTCTATTTAATGTTAATCTTGGTCTACTTCACTCCACTGACAATATTCCCTTTAATAACGAAAGACATTGCAAACTCAGTTCAAAGTTTATGTAAAATGCATTTCCACTTGTTTGGCTATGTCTCTTTATAGTCATACATGCTGTAAAAGCACTCACAGCCTCCAGAATGCTTTGAATATCCTGTGCCCAGAAATAGAGTCTATCCTGTGCACTCTCATCTCCTACATTGCATTAATAGACTAGTTGTAATGCTTTGGGGGGTTATTTGGGGAAATAACTCCCATGGTAGTTCTGAACTGAAAACGTCTCCCAGTTGCATGAACAGTGTCAGATAATCCCCCTAGCTGCAACTTCTGAAATTTTGTTCAATAATCACTGCATGCCCCCTGCATCTAGCTTTCCTTTTTTCCTTCATATTTTAGCTCAGAAATTCCAAAATTTATATTTGTACTGGTCATGAATAGAGTTATAATTGGGGAAAAAACTAGATGATCATTGATTAGCATACCTCAAAAGAACATGTAGAAAACTGACCAATGTCCCTATTGGAAGCAAGGTTTCTCTACTCTGTTTCCATTTTCCTTTTGTCTTTACTTTCCTGTCATATCACCTAATTTTCCAACCATGATAAAGATACTCTGCATGGTTGTGGGAACACTTTCCCTGAATCCTAATTTATGTTGTAAGAGCATTAGAAAAAGATTGTTTTCTATCATTCATGCTTAGAAATATGCTGGGTAAGATCTTTGATCACCTGACTTAATCCTATTCCTACAATCATAAGCATAACAGGGTTCTGTGTGCAAGTTGTGTAACCAGAAGAATGAGTAGAAAGGCAGACACAACGTTCAGCACTTTTGGTAGTTATAATAAATATATTTTATTTCAAAAATATGTTCATCATGTTTGATTATAATTTTAATTTTGAATATTACCTTTAGTCAACACATATTTAGAAAATCTGTTGTATTTGATTCTTCCATTTATTTACTACAAACAGAAAGGAAAAATAACCCCTTTCTTCTGCTTCTTGGTACATTTAGTCCTACTGCTTCAGGAAACAGCAGAAAAAATACAATATTAGTATATTCTTTCTTGTTCTTCCCACAGTGACCGGAGATAAAGCTCAGCATGAATGAATATATAGTGAATGATACTAAGGTCATCTTGGCATATGTTCTGAAAAATCAAGCAGGCCTGAGTTTGTTAAATGCCAATTCCACCACAATCTGGATATAATGAGGACATAATGATGAAAGTATTCGGAAGTTCTCTTATGCTAGGTTGTGTTCTTCAGACTTTAGATCTAAAGGAACTGTGGGTTTACTTGTCCAAAGTAGATTCTTGGCAAGTTGATCTCCTACAAATGTCCACAAAAGCCAACCATTGTTCTTAGGGAGCCAACTCTGGGTGTGGCTAAGATGGAGGGTCATGAAACCAGTCTGACATGTTATGCACATGCAAGGCCAGGCTTGGAATCTTGTAATTAGCCTCCTAATTACATCATGAGGGGTGATGTACATGACGTCCATTGTCAGGGAACATTTAACAGGAGGATTTCTGTGTGCTATTTTCTGTCTCTCATAAATCCTCTGTTCCTTATCAGTTCCTGACAACAGAACGAGTGGAGCAGCACACTGCTCCCAAGACTGAAGGACTGAGGTCACAGGATGAAAATGCATGTGTGGATTTTTAAAAGGAATGAATATTTGTCATTCCTTATGACAAAACTGCTTAGTCATGACCCTCTTTCTTGAGGTATGGATTGTCTTCTGACCTTATGACTATTGCTAATTCCTTGTTTCCTTGATAACGGTTGCTGTATGTTTGGTTTCCTGATCTTTATCATTGTCTAAAGAAATTCCTTGTATAACAGCCTATATATACTCACAGAAAGATCATTAAAGCACGTTTGCTCCACCAGAGACTTGGGTCCCTGTGTCTTTCTCTCTCTCTCTCTCTCTCTCTCTCCCTCCGGCTAATTCTCTGGAGCATAGAAATCCGCCGAGCTCACTCTCCTGCCCGCGCTTTCAAGACCTCCTCGACAGAACCTGTGCCTTCGTGAGTGAATCAAGCCCTGTTCTAGGGTTTTATTGGTTCTCTGTGTAAACCAGGGAATACTAGCCTCTTTCTATCTTTCACTTTCTTATCGTGGACTCTGGACCACCAGGTTCCAGTCCATTAAAGGACCGCGACAGTACATCACGAGAACACTGATGTTGGTCCAACTGGGGATGCTGAGCCAGGCGATCAGGACTGGAGCCAAGGGGCTGGCCATGAGTGCTACTCCCAGATCCTAATCATGCCAGGGGAGGGATAATGATTTCTTAACCATGCAGTCTAACTAACCAGTCTAAGGGTTTTGTCCTATCAGAGTCTAGAAACTGGTCTTGCTCTATTCCTAGGCTCTAACCCAGAGTGTAACTGGTTACAAGGGATCCAAACTTCTGCCACCTACCCAGACTCAGTTTTCCCTCAAAACTGTTCCATCAACCTTGATGTGTGTATTCTCTGACCATTTATTTGATCTTGTTCACTTGATATTATATTCACAGTTGTTTTTCCTCATTTTTCAAAATACTTTTCTATAGGTAAACTCACAATCTAGCATTATAGCTTCCCACCAAGGCTACACAAACTTCCTCTACTGTCCAAAATATCCTTTACCTTTTCATAGTAAACGGATCCCAAGTCAAGTATCACTAGTCCTTCATGTTTTACCTTATTTCCTGACAGAAATAGATAGAAATAATCACTATAATTTGTAACAGTTTTGTAGTTTCTACATATTTCTAGAAAAGAACATAAAAATTGCAAATTTAATTATTTGTTTGCATGATTGCCTCCTGTAGAAAAATGTGTTTTTCCAGGGCAGGCCCCATTCATCTTTTTATTTCTCTCTTAGCCACATGCCCAAACTAGAATAAACATTTGATAAATTTGTGGCACAGAAATTGGCATGAAAACACCACTCAAAATCCACTGTCAGAAATAACCAAAACATTTAGATAATAAAGTTCAAAGCTAAATTTTGAATGAAAATGATGCCACCATCTGGCTTATCTCAAAGAAAGAATGAGAAAAGTAATCTCACAGAGTACTGACTACAAAATCAAATGTGTTGGGTAACTTGGAGAAATAAAAATTTATCAGTAATGATTTAAATTGTCACTCATTGTTTTAAAGTTACATTGAAAAATTTGAGCTTGAACTACTCTCTGGTTATTTCATGGTACTTGATAGAGCATCTGAGGACATTGGATAAATGGCCTTTCTTGATCACAATTCATGATGCATTGGTTTAAAAGAAGTACCTATAATTCCTGTCACTTGTATCATTTAATTATGCATTTGTGTATTCTTCAGAAGTATGTAGCTTAATAACAATGATTAATTTTTAAAATACAATTTTATAGTGTCATTTATCCAAGAAAACATCTCCCTGAAATTTGTAGGTTGCAATTATTTCTTAAGTGAATGCCATATCTTGTGCTCTATACCATATTTTATTTTTCATGAAGATTTATCTTTCTTCTACACCATGCTGCATATTTTTAAATCATTGATAAAAATTTACAAATATATTAGACATTTAGATTTCTCATTTTGGAATGCATACATGAGATTCAGGCAAACAGAATAAATGGAAGTTTTCCCTTTTCAAGAGGCAGTAATCATGTAAACAGATACAATGAAAGTGAATCAGATGAGAGGAAAGCCCAGAGAAGTTGCAGAACCAATAAAGAGAAGGCAGCTGCCAGTATTCCTGAGGAGTACTTGAATGCATGGGACGTGTTCACCAAGCATGCTTATGAATATGTACTTTCAACAACAGAGATCCTGCATTTAGACTGAAGTTGAAATAAGCACAAGAAAACAAACAAGAGCAAAATTCCCTAGAGAAGGCTCTTGTCTGTCTGATTAATTTTGCAATGAGCATATAAATTAACCATGAATTTTTAAAGCAAATGCCCTGTGGTACATTTTAGTTAAACTGAAAACAAGCAAGCCAATTGATCCCATTACTACTTCACAGACATCTCTTTGCTCCAAAATATTATCAAAGTTGAGAACTTTCTCAGGAAATCTGAAGAGAGAGTAAAATGATGAAAAATGTCAGAAATGTGCTGTAGATTTTCTTAAAAACTGTATCTTCTCCACTTTAGCTAGAAATGGACAAGGAAACAAGTCCCTTCCTGTGTACACTTCATCATTAAAAAATAAATGTCATGCCAGTCCCACAAAACACATGCTAAGCACGAGTTAACATGAAGGATCAGGTTGTCAAGTCAGACTCACACAAATCCGTGATCTTATTCAGTTTTAACCTTTATTAACAATTTCAAGTAAATGAGCTCTTAAGGGTCATGAGTGATGCATGGTGAGGTATAGGGATTTTTAGCGTGCCTTTGTACCTACAACAGATGTACACACTCTCACTAAAGTAAAAATTGAGGTCTCAACTTAGGAAAATGTTGAGTGTCCTCACAGTCAAGACCAGATTCAGTTACAAACCACCTCCCTTTTCTATTCAAATAGTCATATAGCATATGTGACATTTTCCAGGGAGCCATGCTTCCTTCATCCACAGATACCAACTGCATTATATAAGTAAACTAAGGCTACATAAGTAATCTTAGGTCATGTTTATCTTACATTTGGTATGTTTACAGGATATAAATCTATATACCATATATCTTTTCATATATTGTATAGCATATCTTTTGTGTCATATAAAGACTCTTTTGCATTAATTTATTTGCCAAAAGGTCAGTTATTACAATGTTCATAAGGAGATTAGACTAGGATCACCTATCTGCCTTCTTTCCTCCTTGAATTTTCAACCCTCCACCTCATAAATAAGAGCAAAATGGATTGCAAGTTGCTCCTTGACTCCATTCACCCTGGCATGCATTTAACAAATTTGGTTTTAATTAACAGCAAATCGTTAACTTTCCCTGGTATCCACTTAAATTGGGCTTTGGACAAGACAATGTAAGGGGCTTATTGTAAGAATTTCAGGTACCAATAAGCAGCAGTGAATCACTGAATATTTCTGGTAAACTTCTGACATTAAGGAATCAATTAAAATAAGGTAAGGCACAAAATATCCTTCCCTTTACTACCAGTGCCTGAAGAATGTAATGTATAGGGGAAGCATGGTAAATGTTTGTCAAATTAGATTTCTTTAATGCAGAGACATCCCTGATTTTTGAAACAGAAACTTCAATTTAGAGACTCAATTTAGTTCTCTTGCATTCTAATTTAAACCTCTAAAAAGTTTTTATTCACATCATTTCAAAATAAGTTAAATTTGACAAGTTTCACCATTATCAAACTTTGTTTTTTAGCTCTAATAAAAAAAATATATAAATCCTTCTTGAGTAGCAGATAAAAATAAATAAACCTAGCAGAAAAAGTAATACTTTTCTCAATCTTTCAAAACCATGTTACAAAAATAAATAACAGCAGTAAAATGTATACTCTGTAATAAAAAATAAATATACCTAACAGAACTGTTTAATTGACCCCTACCATCTTTTATTAAATAGCAAAGTTTTAGCCACAAACTTTAAACCAAAAGGCTTAATCTATTTAAAAACTTTACTATCATCATATTTGTAAACTTTTTAAACAAATTTCTATAAAATTTCATAGAAAAGCCCCTTTTCCATAATTTAAGTGCTACTTTGTAAATGCCAAAACATTAAAGAAAAAGCTCATCAACCCCAATATCTATTTTTAAAAATGAACTTTCAAAAATTACTTGCCTTCTCAAACTAACCATTGAAAGGGAGATCACAAATAAATAAAATGTGTAATATGAGTTTGTATTGGTAGAATCAATGATTGCCACATTTCACATGCTTGCGTGGTAATGCTCAAAATCCTTCAATCTAGGCTTCAACAATTCATGAACCAAGAAATTCCAGATGTACAAGCTGTATTTAGAAAGGCAGAGGAGCCAGAAATCAAATTGCCAATATCCAATGAATCATAGAACAAGTAAGACAGTTCCAGAAAAACATCTACCTCTGTTTCATTGACTAGAGTAAAGCCTTTGACTGTGTGGATCACAACAAACTGTGAAAAATTCTTAAAGAGACGAGAAAACCAAATCACCTTACCTTCCTCCTGAGAAACATGTATGCAGGTCAAGAAGCAACAGTTAGAACTGGACATGGTACAATGGACTGGTTCAAAATTGGGAAAGGAGTATGTCAAAGCAGTATATTGTCACCCTGATTATTTAACTTCTATGCAGAGTACATCATGGAAAATATGGGACTGGGTGAATCCCAAGATGGAATCAAGATTGCCAGGAGAAATAGCACCAACCTCAAATATGCAAATGAGACCACCATAATGGCAGAAAGAGAAGAGAAACTAAAGAGCTTTGATGAGGGTGAAAGAAGAGAATGAAAAGCTGGCTTAAAACTCCATATTCAAAAAACAATAAAATCGTGGCATCTGGTCCCATCACTTCATAACAAATAGATGGGGAAAAAATGGCAAGAATGGCAGATTTTATTTTCTTGGGCTCCAAAATCACCGTGGATGGTGATTGCAGCCATGAAATTAAAAGATGCTTACTCCTTGGGGAAAAAACTATGACAAACCTAGATAGCATATTCAAAACCAGAGCCATTACTTTGCTGGCAAAAGTCCACATAGTCAAAGCTATGATTTTTCCAGTAGTCAGGTACAGATGTAAGATTTGGACCATAAAGAAGGCTGAGCACTGAAGAATTGATTCTTTCAAACGGCAGTACTTAGGAAGACTCTTGAGAGTCCCTTGGACTGCAAGATCAAACCAGTTAACCATAAAGGAAATCAGTCCTGGATATTCATTGCAAGGATTGATACTGAAGCTCCAATCCTTTGACTTCCTGATGCAAAGAGCAGACTCATTGGAAAAGACCCTGATGCTGGGAAAGATTGAGGGTAGGAGAATAAAGGGGCAACAGAAGATAAAATGGTTAGATAGCATCACTGACTCAATGGAGATAAATTTTAGCAAACTCCAGGAGATAATGAAGGACAGGGAAACCTCATGCACTCCAGACCATGGGGGCCACAAAGAGTTAGACATGACTTAGTGATTGAACAACAATGACGTTGAACACATTAGCTTATGTTGTAGATAAGTGTTCTACTTTTTTTCAACTGTGTTTTGATGTTGACTTAGAGTCAACTCTAAGTTGACTCTGAGAAATTTTTCAATCTATTCTTTAATATCAGAGGCCATTTTTGTAACAGAAAAGTCTAATGATCCATGCATACAATTTGTAGCTGAGAAATTCAAGTAGTCTTCTTTTATTTTTAATTTGTTTAACTTTGAAAATATATAATTGAAGTTTCAGAGGAGAATTATCTAAAAGAGAACAAAAATTGCAATCATAATGTAAGATGTCATATATCATAAAGGAAATATGTTTGGATAGAAACCACAATACTTAAGTTGTTTATTGCTGCTGCTGCTGCTGCTAAGTCGCTTCAGTCATGTCCGACTCTGTGCGACCCCATAGATGGCAGCCAGCCAGGCTCCCCCATCCCTGGGATTCTCCAGGCAAGAACACTGGAGTGGGTTGCCATTTCCTTCTCCAGTTGTTTATTAAGCAACCTAGATGTCCATCAGCAGATGAATGAATAAGAAAGCTGTGGTACATATACACAATGGAGTATTACTCAGCCATTAAAAAGAATACATTTGAATCAGTTCTAATGAGGTGGATGAAACTGGAGCCTATTATACAGAGTGAAGTAAGCCAGAAAGAAAAACACCAATACAGTATACTAACGCATATGTATGGAATTTAGAAAGGTGGTAAAAACAACCCTGTATGCGAGACAGCAAAAGAGACACAGATGTATAGAACAGTTTTTTGGACTCTGTGGGAGAGAGGGGAAGGGGGATGATTTGGGAATATGGCATTAAAACATGTATAATATCATATAAGAAACGAATTGCCAGTTCAGGTTCGATGCAGGATACAGGAAGCTTGGGGCTGGTGCACTGGGATGACCCAGAGGGATGGCATGGGGAAGGAGGTGGGAGGGGGGTTCAGGATGGGGAACACATGTACACCCGTGGTGGATGCATGTTGATGTATGGCAAAACCAGTACAATATTGTAAAGTTAAACTAAATAAATAAATTAATTTAAAAAATAAATAAATATAGACATATATAATTATTGGCAATTCTGCTGAAGTGTTCAGGTAAATGAGCATGAAAAGAACATATCATCAGAGTAGGCTTTTCTATTTATCATCTTTGTCCTAAATAATTAAATAATGTGTTCATAAAAAAAAAAGAATAGTTCTAATTATATTTAGGGACAAAACTGTGTCAAGAATATTTTTTTTTTTTAGGATGTATATATCTGAAATCTCAATTTTTTTTATTTATTTTTTTAAATTTTATTTTATTTTTAAACTTTACAATATTATATTGGTTTTGCCAAACATCAAAATGAATCCACCGCAGGTATCCCTCTGGGCCTTCCCAGTGCACCAGCCCCAAGCATCCAGTATCATGCATCGAACCTGGACTGGTAACTCGTTCCATATATGATATTATACGTATTTCAATGCCATTCTCCCAAGTCATCCCACCCTCTCCCTCTCCCACAGAGTCCAAAAGACTGTCCTATACATCATTGTCTCTTTTGCTGTCTCGTATACAGGGTTGTTGTTACCACCTTTCTAAATTCCATATATATATGTTAGTATACTGTATTGGTGTTTTTCTTTCTGGCTTACTTCACTCTGTATAATAGGCTCCAGTTTCATCCACCTCATTAGAACTGATTCAAATGTATTCTTTTTAATGGCTGAGTAATACTCCATTGTGTATATGTACCACCACTTTCTTATCCATTCATCTGCTGATGGGCATCTAGGTTGCTTCCATGTCCTGGCTATTATAAACAGTGCTGCGATGAACATTGGGGTACACATGTCTCTTTCCATTCTGGTTTCCTCAGTGTGTATGCCCAGCAGTGGGATTGCTGGATCATAAGGCAGTTCTATTTCCAGTTTTTTAAGGAATCTCCACACTGTTCTCCATAGTGGCTGTACTAGTTTGCATTCCCACCAACAGTGTAAGAGGGTTCCCTTTTCTCCACACCCTCTCCAGCATTTATTGCTTGTAGAATTTTGGATCGCAGCCATTCTGACTGGCGTGAAATTGTACCTCATAGTGGTTTTGATTTAATAAATTACTGAAAAATGAAGTGATGACCACATATACATTAAACATGGTCATAATGAACACATAAAGTATTTATAAAGATATTTTAAAGCTCTTTTTTTTTTTTAACTGACCACAGTTTGGAAACCATTGATATAAGGGACACCATCAAGGCTGGCATGCAAGCAGATGGACTACATGATCACTTACCTAATTAATTTTAGATGTCCTCATGATTTAAAAAACAATAATAATTATGGAAATTTAGTAGCTAGAAGTTTGTTTCTTAAATCTAAGCCTTTATATTAAACTAAAAGAAAATATACCTTAGTCAAATCATACTTGAAAGTTTCTGTGGTAGAAGCAAGGAAGAAAAGTAGAATTTATATATGTTTTCTGAGTGGGGCTTAATAATTGTACTTAGATTTTGGCTTTTATGTAAATATTGACTCATTGTTGGTAACATAGAATATCGTTTCACCATGAACAATGGCCAAGCTTGTTTACAGTTATTTCTTCCTTCTTCATGATTGGTTACCTCCATTAACTGAAAGTATAATCCCCCCCATATCGCTGTTGAGTGCATCCATAAGATTTGCTTTAGTCAATGGAATGTGGGAAAAAGAGACAAAGTGCTAGTACTCAGCTGAGCATTTAATAGAACATCCCCTTTCCTCAGTTGTGCCTATAACATTTGTGCCATCTGCTGTGAGAACGCTTGTGCTGGGAAGTCGTTGGAGAACAGACACTTGGAGGAAACCAGAACCTAATCACCACCCCTACTGCTCACCAAATCATGGGTAAGAAGAACAATTTTTTTCAACATCAGCCAGTGAGACTTTAGGGTTGCTGCTAATTGAACTCTAATCAACTTTTCTTAAAACTCGATTAAGCAGGAACAGCTATCTATTATTTTATGCTGTTTAGTCACTAAGTGGCAACCCACTGCAGTGTTCTTGCCTGGAGAATCCCAGGGTCAGGGAAGCCTGGTGGGCTGCCGTCTATGGGGTCACACAAAGTCGGACACGACTGAAGCAACTTGGCAGCAGCGGCAGTCACTAAGTTGTGTCCAACTCTTTTGAAACCCCGTGAACTGGAGCCTACCAGGCTCTTCTGTCCATGGGGTTTTCTAGGCAAGAGTGCTGGAGGGGGCTGCCCTTTCCTACTTCAGAGAATCTTTCCAGCTCAGGAATTGAACCTGTCTCTTGTGTCTTCTGCATTAGCAGGCAGACATTTTAGCACTGCACCACTTGGGAAGCCCCTATTCTATTTATATTTGAGCATAAATATGTCCATTTCAGTTCAGTTGCTCAGTCATGTCTGACACTTTGCAAACCCATGGGCTGAAGTAATCCAGGCTTCCCTGTTCTTCATCAACACCTGGAGCTTGCTCAAACTCATGCCCATCGAATTGGTGATGCTTTCCAACCATCACAGCCTCTGTTGTCCCCTTCTCCTCCTGCCTTCAGTCTTTCCCAGCATCAGGGTCTGTTCCAATGAGTCAATTCTTCACATCACATGGCCAAAATATTGGAGTTTCAGCTTTAGCATCAGTCTTTCCAGTGAATATTCAGGACTGATTTTCTTTAGGATGGACTGGTTGGATCTCCTTGCAGTCCAAGGGACTCTCAAGAGTCTTCTCCAACACCATACTTCAAAATAATTCTTCAGCACTCAGCTTTCTTTATGGTACAACTCTCACATCAAAACGTGGTCCACTGGAGAAGGGAATGGCAAACCACTTCAGTATTCATGCCTTGAAAACCCCATAAGTATATGTTAGTAAACTTACATATGTTGCTATTTTTTTCTGTAAGGAAAATCTGAGTCTTGGTCTATGCATTGCTCTGCTCCTTTAACCTCCATACACCAAGGATTTATACCTTTATGTTTGCAGTGTCATGTTCATCCCTTTAGAGGATTATTCATGACCTCTGCATTCTTTTCTACCCTTGCTTCTGGAAAAAAAAAAAAAAAACTTTTGTTTTTTTTCTACATACTCTAAACTAGTAAGGTTATAACTTAGAAATCCATGCTAGTCTTTGTTCTCTCCAGTACTAATAACACAGGTCTATTAAGAATGCTCTAATGTGTCCAAAGCCTTCGACTGTGTGGATCACCACAAACTGTGGGAAATTCTTAAAGAGATGGGAGTACCAGACCACCTGACCTGCCTCTTGAGAAACCTGTATACAGGTCAGGAAGCAACAGTTAGAACTGGACATGGAACAACAGACTAGTTCCAAATCAGGAAAGGAGGACGTCAAGGCTATATATTGTCACCCTGCTTACTTAACTTATATGCAGAGTACATCATGAGAAGCCCTGGGCTGGAAGAAGCACAAGCTGGAATCAAGATTGCAGGGAGAAATATCAATAACCTCAGATATGCAGATGACACCACCCTTATGGCAGAAAGTGAAGAGGAACTAAAGAGCCTCTTGATGAAAGTGAAAGAGGAGTGTAAAAAAGTTGGCTTAAAACCCAACATTCAGAAAACTAAGATCATGGCATCTGGTCCCATCACTTCATGGCAGATAGATGGGAAAACAGTGGAAACGGTGTCAGACTTTATTTTCAGGGGCTCCAAAATCACTGCAGATGGTGATTGCAGCCATGACATTAAAAGACACTTGCTTCTTGGAAGGAAAGTTATGACGAACCTAGATACCATATTAAAAAGCAGAGACATTACTTTGCCAACAAAGGTCTGTCTAGTCAAGGCTATGGTTTTTCCAGTGGTCATGTATGGATGTGAGAGTTGGACTATAAAGAAAGCTGAGCACCAAAGAAATTGATGCTTTTGAACTGTGGTGTTGGAGAAGACTCAAATCTTGATTCTTCTTCTTGAGAATCGACTCTCAATTGAGAGTCCCTTGGACTGCAAGGAGATCCAACCAGTCCATCCTAAAGGAAATCAGTCCTGAATATTCACTGGAAGGACTGACGTTAAAACTTCAATACTTTGGCCACCTGATACGAAGAGCCCACTGATTGGAAAAGACCCTGATGCTGCAAAAGATTGAAGGCAAGAGGAGAAGTGGATGACAGAGGATGAGATGGTTGGATGGCATCACCGACTCAATGGACATGAGTTTGAGTAAACTCTGGGAACTGGTAATGGACAAGGAGTCCTGACGTGCTGTGTAGTCCATGAGGTTGCAAAGAGTGGGACGCAACTGAGCGACTGAACTGAACTGAACTGAACTGAATGTGTCCAAACTTTTGCAAGATGTGCCTTTATCCATATGTCTTTTTCCATCTGGGAATCATTCCATGTTCTAGCTTTTGCAGTTTGCATTCTTCATTCCTGTGCCAGAACTTAGATGCTGAAGATCTTGAACTAGGTATAACAGGCTCTAACTGAAAATAAAATGTCAGTTCAGAAAATAGCATATATAGAAAGGGAGCAGAAAATATTTTTCTCATTTGTTTCCTTTCATAAAGAAAAAAATCAAAGAAAACAAAAGATAATTATTAGAAAATTACAAAGGCAAGAAAAGATACTGAAAAATTCAGGTCTATTTTTAAAAAAAGAATATACAAAGAAAAACGTATCAAAGCAAACTTCCTCAAAACTTCTATGGTATGAGGAAGAGTAAAAGAGGTCACTCAAGTGTGCAGCTCAAAGCCAAGAAAGAAATCTATAACTCATTGTTGAGATGTTATTTTAAAGATCAAATGCAAACTATTATATTCTAGAAAAATATCTTCTAAAATATTATTTTACTGTCTTTGTTCATGTATTTAGTTTTCTCTGTATTAACGGGCATTATTAAGAATAAATCAGTTTTAATTTCATGTTGAAGATTGAGAATAGAAAAAAAATTAGCTAAGGAAAAGTCCATTAAGAGTGATATATTACATGAATTTTGCACATTTGTTATGGTAGTAGACTAGTACAGTTTTTCACATAATGAAAATTATATATTTGTTATATATGTCCTTTGTGCAAATATGAGAATGCTACTGCACAAATGGCTTTTTTTTCCTGGTGTTCAAAATATAGCTATATTTTGCCTCATATAGAATTTAAATAATATAAATTAAATAATCAATACTTATATTGAAACAAATGAATACTTAATATTTCAATATTAATATTTAATTTTTTCTTTCTTCACCCTTATATAGACCTATACCTAGCAATTTTTTAAAAATTCTAGAACATTGATTTCTGGTAGTCAGAGAAGCATAATATTCCTTGCAAGAGAACTTGAAATTTTTATAATGTTCTACTGAAGTAAGCTCAAAGAAAGTTAAAAGTTAACCATAAGAAAATTTGACAGAATTACATGAAGGAACACATATCACTCTTATATTTCGTAGGCTAAGAGCTTCAATAATACAGGAGATATTGTTACTTAGAAGTATATCCATAGGAAAAGAAATTACATATTTCAGAATTTGAGAAAAATTTTTTGGTATTGTACAATTTTTAAAAGCTGATGTGTTTTAAAAAATGACCACATTTTTCAATTTATTAGCTTTAACAAAACACATGATAGTAGGCACAAAAATTAGGCTAAAAACATATTTACATTAAGTCCATGGGGTAGATTAAAATGCCAACAATTTTGACGGCTCACTAACTCCTAGGAGCCATGGTAAGGAGCATCATTTAGTCATCACAATGATCCTGTTAAAAAGTATTATAATTATTTTCCTAGGGAAACTGAACCCTAGGTCATCATTTATCTACAATCTCAAAGTAATAGGCCTGGAATTTAAAACTACATCTATCAGGTCCAAATTAAATTTATACTTTACTATTTGCTCATTTACTTTTTCTTATTCTTTCATTCCATCAAACTGAATTCAAAGAAACATTCACTGAGCCACATATATATTCCAAGAACAGTTGTAGATGACTGTGAACAAGGCAGAAAAATACCAACCTTCCCAGTAAAATTTGTCAGAAAAAGCTAAAATATAATGGGGAAAGAGGGAAAGAATTATGGTGTTGGGAGATTTGTAGTTTTACAAAGTGGCTAGTGAAGTCCTAACTGAAAAGAAATGGCTCTATAAAGCCTGGAGATGGCCAGGGAAGAGGTCCTGTGAATATTCCATATCCTTCCTACAAGTGAACACCTGACCACTTGGCACGTACTTACTCTGCATGTTTTAAAACTCACTGTCTGACTGAGAATTCCAACCAGGTGGGAAGAATGCATTAAAACTTTGAGACAGGAGCATGACTGGTGTGTTCAAGGGACAGCAAAGAGGACAGTGTGGTCGGAGCCTAGGGAACAAGAGAGAAGCAATAGATGATGCATTCAGAAAAGTAATTTGGAGTTGATCATGTGCATTCCTGTCATTGGCAATGTTTTATTCTGCATGATTTGTGGAGTACTGGAGAATTGTAAGCAGAGGACTAACATAATCTGGCTTCTCTCTACTAAGATCCCTGAAGCTAAAGTGTTGAGAATAAACCTAAAGGGAACAAGTAGAAATGGAAGGAGGTTAAACATAGTGTTCAAGGAAAGCAGCTACAAACTACTGAAATATCAAAGGGATTAGAACTTATTTGTGCTAGAGTTATGAATGTGAAGAAATCTGGAGAAATTTATTAAATACTTAGCACATAAAGATCAACAGAATATTGTGATGAAATGGGAATCCAAGTACTGATTTGTGGAGATGAAGACTGAACTTCATGAACACTCAAACACTCACAGTAGCAGGCAAGCAGAGATCATTTCAGAGAGAGAGAGAAGATGTAGTGCTCTCAGCATAGACACTGAGAGGGGGTGAAATGCACCCAAAAATGTAGGACTTACAGCAATTTATATCTTTACGAGTATTGATTTTTACACATGTGGTTGTCTCATGACCATTTTTGACCAATCATTTTGAGGATTACAATACCTAATTTGGCATCTTTATGGCTTTTTTGATCCCCAGTTTTTAAGTTTTCTCAGACATTGAGTTGCCATCCTGTGATCCTTCCTGTGATCCATCCAAGACCCCAAGCCATTATTTAGGGACCAGATGTGTGGGCTAAGAGTTAATGGTCCACCTGGTAATCTTCTTGATAAGCTAGGGAGCAGAAAATGGTTGTCCTGTCCTGGGCCTGAAAGTTTTATGACTTACCAGCGCAGAGGGACATTCCTCTGAATGCCTGGAAACTGGAACAAAGAGTTTAGCTTTCAGTTAATGAAGTGAGATGCTTACTTGAGAAGAAAAACACTGAAGTTGAAAAAAAAAAAAAAAAACAAGGTCTCAAGAGTTTTTTTACTGTCTAAAAATTTATTCCTCTGTAATGGGTTACTTATGAAGCATCAAAGAGGAGAAGTGAGTGCCAAGGATTTAGTGGACTTCTAAGCTACTGTTCGTGCAATAAAAATGAAATTGAAAAGTAAAACCCTGGTGCCTTGAACTACCCATTCCCTTTCACATGAATATGGGGAAAAGGGTATAGATGGAATGGGGAACAAGTAGAGTCCTAAGCAGTCAGACAGTAATAGTTTAAAAAAAAACCAGAGTACAGGTCAAGTTGTCAGGCCTTCAATTTTAGAAAGTAGAGTGAATGTATATAATAATTTATGATTGATTTAACTATAGATGATAAAGCCATGGATATGGATGATATCACCTGAGAAGAAATATAAAATAAGAGAACCTCATCCAAGGAAGTATTGCAGAATATACCAGCATGCTGCAGATAGGTCTGGAATGGAGACAAATAGAATCAATATGCAACTGTATTTTCTATGAATGCTGTGTGTCATCCAGGGTAGCATGGGATACCCTGGTGGGATCACACTAACTTCTCCTAATTTACAGTGCATATACCTGGAGGCATAAGTAGAGAACAGGCCAGACAGAGCCCACAATTGGAATTATTCTACCTGCAGACTATCAGAAACATTCAAAATCAGCTGCATGTGATTGGGGCTTTTCCTAATGCACCCAAAAGAAAGTTGGGCTTCTTTATAAAACAGACACAAGGGTAGCTGGCAAGAAAGCCAGGTCAATCATAAAGCTAAATGCAGAAACCTTGCTTCCAGGGCAACTACCTCATTAACACAGAGAATAAGCTGTGCAAAAATGAAGTTTCTCTGCTGGAACTGCCCAGAGCTATGATTCCCTTGCTATTAGAGTCATTCTGTTAAATTGTTGTACAGGAAATGCAAATTTATATCCACAAGCCCTCCAGCTTAAAATCTGAGGAGCGTGCTAAAACAGCAACTAGGTAAACAGTGAGCAAATTTCAACAACACACCATCACTAATTATTAACACATCCAAGATAAGGTAATTAGATAAATTCAAGAGACTATAAACAGAAATTGGAGAAATAAAGAAAGAAAAATGTCAGGAAGAAAGGATAAACATATTTTGGTTTATACAAGTACAGTAAAATAAAAGGAAGTCAATCGAGTCTGAAATCTTTTAGGTAGAGAACAATTGTCAGCAATTTTTCCTATCCTGTCATCCCTCTCCTGGTTAGAGAACTTTTGAGAGACCTCTCAGTCTAACACTTTTTGCTTTCCAATGAGACATCAGCAAATAAGATTGAAGCTCTTAAAAATTGATTGTGCTTTACAGCTTATCCTCTCTTGAAACCCAGCTGTCCTTAAGAAGTATGAGCTAGCGTTCTGGAGAGGAGAGACAATGGTCCCCATCACACATTTGGCCACAGCCTGCAGTCAACCAACTGCAGGTCCTGTGACCAAGGCCACCTAAGACTAACCAACTGAGCAGGACCAGCCTAAATTACCTGAGAATGGCCCGGAGCCAAAGAAATGCCCCCACAGAATCATGAGCTAAAAAATTGTTAATTTAAAGCATTTAGTTTTGAAGTGATTTATGTGAAATAAAAATCATTGTTATAGCGATTTATGTTTCAAAAAGTGATGTAATAAAGAGTCTGTCGACTAAAAAATATAATCACAACCTGAAAGTAAAGTTATTCTATTTGATGGGTAGGATTCTGAACCAGGAGACAGCACTTCAGCAACTCTGAGAAAACTGCTCCAAGGAGGCAGGAAGGGAACTCGGGCTGTATACAAGTTTTCAACAATGGAAGCAGGCAGTCTGTACATCAAAGATCAGATATCAAGTTAAAGAATGTACATTCTGTATATGGGGAAGTGCAAGCCTCTGGATTCACTGAATTCATTTCTTTCATCTGGAACTCAGCCATCTGGGGCCAGATCCTGTTTCCTTGTTCACCTTGCTTCTTGCATTCCCCTAACTCCTCAGCAATCGCTGTGGAGGGTGGTGGCATCTTTTGGATCCCAGTTTCGGGAGCCCTGTATCACATTTGGAGGCCAGAAATTGCTGATAGCTGTGATATTGCTTGTTTATTGATATGACAGGAGATATTTTCATTTCACAATTCAGAAAGTAACCAACCTTAACTCTGATTATGTGTTTACCTATGATTATGCAGATCTGAGCCAAATGAGAAAAAAACAGGGAACCATGGCTTACCAAGAAGTGTGGAGGGATTTTTTTTTAACCACTGACACTAGATGATAGTTTTTAAATGAATTGAAAATTTAATAAATAACTTGCAAACTAAGGAATTCAACAATAAGAACATAAAAACAGTAATAATGAATCTGAAATCTCATATTATGCTAATAAAAACAGAAAATAAGATATGAGCAAGGCAAAAAAAATCTCTTGTTTAATATCTTGATTTATACCATGGAGACTCAAGATACCTTTTTGTTGTAACACTATTAATAAAAAATTCAGGATAAACTGTGCTGGGTACTATTACTAGCATGCTTAGTAAGATAAGAAACTTAAAGCATACCAAGTAAATGTAAACTATATATAAAAACCGACATATAAATTGTATGATAACAAATGTGAGCTAAAAACATCAGCTTTTATGAAATATGTAAAAGGAATAAAATCAGCATTGAAAGACAAGGCTTCATAAATTATGAAACAAATAAAGCCTCACCAAATATGTGAAACAAATCCACATATTATCTACCCACTTAGAATAAATTGGATGCTAACGATTAAGTATAAAATATAGAAAATTTATGCTAGAGAAATGCACATGAAAGATATTTGGTTATCTCCAGTACTATCACAAAAAAAATAAAAATAAATGCAAAATTCATTAAAAAGTCATAGCATTTGATTTTTTCATACAGCATATAATCTACAACTCTATAAACTTTCATAAGCCAAGTAAAGACTTGACAGAATGACAAGTGATCAGCTAACAAGTAATAACCTTAGAAATGTAACAAAATTAGCATAAATTCTGTGGTAGGAGATTTTATCACGTCTTCCCTCTGGATAAATAAGTTAATTTCTAAATTAGTAATAAGTTACTGATCTGAATTATTCAGATAAAAATTTGTTTTTGAATCAAATTCTAAATCCTCCCAGAGAGAATAATTGCTTTTTAAATATCCCTAAGCAATTTCCAAAAATAGTATCTATTTTGGGCTATTAAACTCAACCATTTCAGCTAGCAGGATATTCATAGATTGTAATTATAATGTGGTAATTTATAATTATTATTAAAGGTATCAAGAGAAAAAGCTAACCACCTGAAAATATTTTAGCTTTTTACAAATAATATTTCTAACCAACCCCTCCAAAAATAAAGTTAATAAAATTCACCAAGTATAGCTATTTAAAAAACACACTTTATGTTGAATAAAATTACAAATAATTTTAAAGTGGCACAGAAATAAGACAAAGACTTTATACCACTACTACTGTTTGAAATAGCATTTAAAATAGAACAGTGCAAAGAAATGGAGAAAACAATAAAATGTGAAAGCCTAGAGATCTCTTCAAGAAAATTAGAGCTACCAAGGGAACATTTCATGCAATGATGGACACAATAAAGACAGAAATGGTATGGACCTAAGAGAAGCAGAAGATATTAAGAGGTGGCAAAAACACACAGAAGAACTATACAAAAAAGACCTTAATGACCTGGGTAACCATGATGATCACTCACCTACAGCCAGTTATCCTACAGTGTGAAGTCAAATGGGCATTAGGAAGCATCACTACAAACAAAGCTAATGGAGGTGATGGAATTCCAGCTGAGCCATTTCAAATCCTAAAAGGCGATGCTGTTAGAGTGCTGCACTCAGTATGCCTGCAAATTTGGGAAACAGCAGTGGCCACAGGACTGGAAAAGGTCAGTTTTCATGCCAGTTCCAAAGAAGGGCAATGCCAAAGAATGTATAAACTACCACACAAATATATCACATTCTAGCAAGGTAATGGTCAAAATTCTCCAACCTAGACTTCAATAGTATGTGAACTGAGAACTTCCAGACGTACAAGCTGGATTTAGAAAGACAGAGGAACCAGAGATCAAATTACTGTATCTGCAGGATCATAGAAATGGAAGAGAATTCCAGAAAAAATCTGCTTAATTGACTATGCTAAAGGCTTAGACTTTGTGGATCACAACAAACTGGAAAATTCTTAAAGAGATATGAATAAAATACTACCTTACCTGCCTTCTGAAAAACTTGTTTACAGGTCAAGAGGCAACAGAACCAGATATGGAACAATGGACTGGTTCAAAATTGGGAAAGGAATATGTCAAGGCTGTATACTGTCACCCTGTTTATTAACTTCTATGCAGAGTGCATCATGCGAAATGTCCAGCTGGATGAAGAACAAGCTGGAATAAATATTGCTGGGAGAAATACCAATAACCTCAGATATGCAGATGACACCACCCAAATGACAGAAAGAGAAGAGCAACTAAAAAGCCTCTTGATAAAGGTTTAAAGAGGAAAGTGAAAAGGCTGGCTTAAAACTCAACATTCAAGAAACTAATATCATGGCAACGAGTCCCATCACTTCATGGCAAATAGATGGGGAAACAATGGAAACAGTGACAGGTTTATTTTTGGGTCTCCAATATCACTGTGGGTGGTGACTGCAGCCATGAAAATAAAAGATGCTTACTCCTTGGAAGAAAAGGTATGGCAAACCTAGACAGTGTATTAAAAAGCAGAGACATTACTTTACCAGCAAAGGTCTTTATAGTCAATGCTATGGTTTTTCCATGTATGGGTGTGAGAGTTGACCATAAAAAAGTCTGAGCGAGTGCCAAGAACTGGTGCTTTTGAACTGTGGAGTTGGAGATTCTTGAAAGTCCCTTGAACAGCAAGATATCAAACCAGTCAATCCTAGAAGAAATCAACCCTGAATATTCATTGGAAGGACTGATGCTGAAGCTCCAATATTTTGGCCACCTGATACGAAGAGCCCACTGATTGGAAAAGACCCTGATGGCTGGGAAAGATTGAAGGCATGAAGAGAAGGGGACAACAGAGGACGAGATGGTTGTATGGCATCACTGACTCAATGGACACGAGTTTGAGCAAGCTCAGCGAGATAGTGAAGGACAGGGAAGCCTGGCATTTTGCAGTCCATAGGCTCACAAAGAGTTGGATATGACTGAGTGATTGAACAACAAAGACTATTTGAAATAGCATTAACTACTAAAATAATTCATACAAATGGAGGAGAAAAGGTAGCAATCAATATGAATACTTAAAAGAAGAAAAGAAAATTATTATTCTGTATGGATTTCAAGAGTGTCTCAAAAAAACACAAGAATATCAGCTGTTATACCAAGGAATCAGCTTAAGAGTTGAGTTTTAAAATAGATTTTAAACATCTAATAGCTACGATTTTCAACATAGATTTTATAAACAGTTTTAAAGCACTCATAGGAAATCGTAGATCATATGCTATTAATAGCACTTCAATCCCTATGAATAGGTTTAAAATGAAATGTGTGCTTAATCGCTCAGTCATGTCAGACTCTTTGCCCCACTCTGCACTGTATCCTGCCAGACTCCTATTTCCATGGAATTTTCCAGGCAAGAATCCTGGCGTGGGTTACCATTTTCTACTTCAGGGGGTCTTCCTGACCCAGGAATTGAACCTGCATTTTTTGAGTGTCCTGCTTTGGCAGGTGGATTCTTTAACACTGTACCACCTGAGAAGCCTTAAAAAGAAATATTAGAACCAATAAAATAAAAATAATAAAATTGTACTATGGTTAATAGAAGAAT
Organism: Bison bison bison; assembly: GCF_000754665.1. NCBI lineage: Eukaryota > Metazoa > Chordata > Mammalia > Artiodactyla > Bovidae > Bison > Bison bison. The sequence continues at coordinate 916,508 of NW_011494731.1, read as the reverse complement.
TATTAAATAAACATCAGCAATTCCATGACTCTGCTAGGAAAAATTAAATATCTGTTATATAAAAAAATCTTCAAATTAAGCTACATGTCATTTCAATCAAGTTTTTTCTGCACATAATAACATGAAAGCTTTTATGTATGTGTGTGTGTACATGCACATTTGTATATTCATGACACATAATATTTTAATTAAATTTATGAAGTATGGATAGCATATTTTATTAGCACAAATTTCAGGTTACAAAGTTTACAAAATAATAATGACATTAGTTGCTTATCATGAAGCCTACTGTGGAGCTTATAGTTAATTTATAATTAATAATTTATAGTTAATTTATAATCTTTTATGGATTACTAATGTCAAAACTAAAATGTAGCTGCTGCTTCATAAAACACAAATCCAAGGTCTCCATCAGTAAACTTTCAAAGTTAAAAGTAAATAAAAACTGGATAACGATAAAAAGATCAATATTAGGGAATTAAAAATGAGGTGTTTTTGTTTAATATAAAGGCAACTATTGTACATTCAAAGAGCTTCTTATCAATTTAAATAGTACAGGCAGTCTTGAAAGTGGGGAAATATATGGGATAAAGACAATACTTCAATTCCTTTATCAGTTAGGTAATCTTTTTTACTAATCTCTTTTCTCTGTTCCCTAGCTATATCAATTCAAAGCAACTTTAACTCTTTCTTCATAAATGTACTGTAACAATGATTAACCATACTAGATTGAGATAATGAAAATGATGCTCTCACAGCAGTTACACAATCTTGCTGGGAGTTACTTTGGCTTTGGGAACCTCTATAAGCTAAAGTGAATATGAGATATGTAGGGAATATCCTAAGTACCATGTGGCTTTGAAACTAAGCTTTCTGAAAATACACCTAGATTTATGAACTTACTCATCTTCACTCTATGGGTACTGAGTATTTTTATGTAGTTCTCAAAAACCATTAAGCAATTTTACAAACCTAATTAAGCAAAATGTTCTCTATACTGAATTAATGAAATTGTCTATGTCAATGATGATAAACTCAAATGCCTGGCCCCACCAGGAAGTAGCATAAATGAGTGAAAGGACCAGGTGGAGTAACAGTGAACAGCACAGCATATGCTTTCTCCAGAAGGGCAGCTGCCTCTGGCTTTGGGTCATTGTTGCTTTGTGTGGTTGTGGCTCCTTCATTTTTCATGTGAAATCTCCATGTTTTTAATTATTAAAAATAATTCAATTTTACTGAAACAGTGCAAAGACTGAGTGCACAGAATTTAGTATGAGAATTATTAGTCAATTTCAGTTTTATCCACACACAGATACCAGTAAAATGTAGGCATTTTTCATATAATAACAAAGTGATAGAACTTGGGATGTGACTCCTAAAATCTCTAGGACACAGGAAAGACATTAAAATATGCAATGTTATACAGCAAGCAGTAAATGCTTCAACAGAATAAAGAACAAGCAAACCTTCCAGAAAAGGTGCTAAAGTAAATATGAGAGTCATCCTGATGTCTCATCTTATGAATCAAACTACAGACACTGCTGTGATTACACATATTCCAGGGGCAAGAAGAGAAAGAGAATGAGCCAAGTTCAGGACATCTCGCAATAGCCTGCAATATCCTGCTTTCTAGTGTATCTTTCCCTTAAATCTCTGGGAAGAAATTTCACATAACTTTATATGTGCGTGGGCCTAAACCAAGTCTTCAAAAATGACAATCTCACTGTATTATTTTACTGGAGAAAATATCAGAACGAAAGATGTAGAGATAGAAGTCCTCAGGATGTCCTGATGACAAAAAGACATAGTACATTTATTTTAAGGGTGTTCTAATGTCATAAATTATATTTTATTATATTTAATACAGGATAAAATACGTTTATTAAATACTACTGTATTCCAGATGCTTTATCTACATTACTTTGTTTAATTATAGCAGTAATTAGTGTTTTTATCTAGACTTTATGTGTAAAGAAATTGATATTGAGAGTAATTAGATACCAAAGGACATGCAGCTAGTAAATATATAGATTTCAGAAAGACATATAGGTATACCTAACTCCCTCAATACAACATTCTTCCACTGAGCAAAAGGAATAGAAATGCTTCCCTAGCCAAGTTTCATTGCTTCCAGAAAGTATGGAGAAAGGAGAGGCAAACCTTAATTTCTACTCTGTTATTGACTCTCTGTCAGTCTTCTCTGTCTTGTTTGTGAAGTTAAATATGAGATTGTTATAAAGGATCATCCAGGAATTTAGGTAAGGTCCCTTCAGCTCCCATAATATATACCAGTCTTTGGCTTTTTAAATATATATGTATATATATATATTAATGATAGTTCCTTTAAAAGTGTTACATTATTATATTTCAAAGTAATATGTAAAATATATATCAGGCTATACAAAAGAGTAAAAAATTTCAAATACTAAGAAATGCATGCAATGAAAATTATGCACTCGTAACTTTGGAATCTAGGGCTTCCATGATGGCTCAGTGGTAAAAGAGACACCTGCAATGCAGGAGACACAGGAGTTGCGGGTTCAATCCCTGGGTCATGAGGATCCCCTAGAGGAGTAAATGGCAACCCACTCCAGTATTCTTGGCTGGGAAACCCCAGGGACAGGGGCAGGCTGGCAAGCTCTAGTCCATGAGGTCACAAAGTGTGGGACATCGCTGAATACACACACAACTTTAGAATCTACCCTCCTCCCAACTTAATAGTTGCTTAGATATTCTAGAAAACAAATATATATATACACATATATGTAAAATATATGTGTGTTTGTTGATATACATATACATATCCCCCATATATGAAAATAAACATATAGATTTTTCATGTACATATATATGTGCATAATACATAAAATATAAATTTAGTGACTACTAAAATATTATGAAGTAACACAATTTTGCCTAAGTTTAAGCTTATTTTTATTTTATACATGAGCATTGTGTAAAGCACTTTTCATTGTGACTTCTAATATATTTAATAAAGCATAAGATTAAAAATATATCTCTAAGAAGCTTAGCAACATATTCAGTTTAAAAAAAGAAAATTAAATCTTCCTGCCACACAGTTTCTTAGAAAACTAAACATACTCATACAATTCACCAATCATACTCCTTGCTATTTACCCAAAGGATTGAAAACTTATGTCCACACAAAAATCTGCATGCCGATGTTTATGGCAGCTTTATTCATAATTGCTAGAACTTGGAAGCAACTCAGTTGTCCTTTACTAGGTGAGTGAATAATTAAGTTTAGTTATAACAGATAATGGAATATTATGCAGCACTAAAGAGAAATGAGCTATCAAGCCAGAATGAGACAAGGGGAAAACTTAAATGCATATTACTAAGTGAAAGAATTCAGTATGAAAAGGCTACATACCATATGATTCCAATCATATGACATTCTGGAAAAGGCAAAACTATGGAGAAGGAAAAAGGTCAGTGGTTGCTAGAATTTAGCAGGAAGGGAGGGTTGAATAGGCAGGGCACACAGAGTTTTTAGGGCAGTGAATCTACTCTATATAGCACTGTAATAGTAGGTCCATATTACTGTCATTTGTCCAAACTCAGACTGTATAACAAGAATGGACCATATACCTGTGTTACAGGTATACCTGTGGCAGATTCATTTCGATATTTGGCAAAACTAATGCAATATTGTACAGTTTAAAAATAAAATAAAATAAAAGAATGAACTGTAATATAAACTATGGTCTCTGAGTGATAATGATGTGTCAGTATAGGTTCATGCATTGTAACTCATAAAGCACTCTGGTGAGGGATGTTGATCAGAGGGGATTCTATGGATGCATGGCAGATAGGAGGGTATATGGGAAATCTCTGTATCTTCTGCTCAGTTTTACTGTGAACCTAAAACTTAAAGTCTATTTAAAAACCAACCAAACAAACAAAAAATCCAAAAGAAAAGCTTCCTTCCTTGGTAAAAACAACATAATTGGAAATTTCCTGCAATATTTTTGCTCTCTTATAAATAGTAAAGGAAATATTTATGTACATCTAAGTCACAGACTTTTCAGTAAAAATGAAAATCAAAGAATGAAGTACAAATCAATATTCAGTATGATCTTATGGCATTTTCCATCCTTAGTGGAATTTAATCTGCTTGGCAGACTCACTTTGGATTTGTTTCATCTCTTTGTGATTTTATACTGACTTAAAATCAGCTTCTATGAAATACTGATGCATCCATGCCATTGAGTGTATATAAAAGACCTTTCTAAAATGTAGAGTATTGATCCTTAAGAAACAAAAAATGTTTTTATTAGAATTAGACTATTAGCATGTGACTATACTGGAACTTCCTCTAGAATTTTGAAATAGATTATTTTATCATCCATTCAACAGTTATTTTTGAAGCGTTAGGTAGTTTATTTGAAAAGGAAAAAAATATTTTGTCATTAAGTTATTTGTTTTTGTTGTTGTTGTTTTCAGTTTGAAACCACTAAGACTGCAAACTAAAACTTTTGAAAATTAAAAACAGAACAAAACAGAAAATTCATGTCTGTGTATTGGCCTATATGTGAATGTTCTATATGCAGCTTACAGCTTAGTCATTAGAAGTCCTCATGCTGCTTTGACTGTTAGAAGTTTGGAATTAGTCATATTTTGGGGCTTGCCGCAACTTCATTGGGGAAAAAAAAAAATCTCTGTTTTGTGTCGATCCAAGTAATAATGCCTAGGATTTTAGAATGTTTGCCTAATTCTATTTTTAAAAGCACTCTCCATTTAATTAGAAGTTTGTCTTAATGCTGTCATTAGGAAATTAATGCTGGATTGCTAACCCAAGGATCAACAGAAAAAAAAAAAAAAAAACTGAAAGA
>NW_011494731.1:891546-911552 GCF_000754665.1 Bison bison bison | reverse complement strand
CACTGAAAGACCTTCATATCTTATCACGTACTTCACCCTGCTGAACCAAAGTGGAGAGAAATCACGAGAAATGATCTTTCCTTTAAAGGGAAAAATTCAGTTTTCATCTATGGTCTTCCATCTACCTGGGGTGTTTTTACCCTCTCCATTGCCTAGCTACTTGCCTAAATCAAATCCCTAACGATTATACAGTGGAAGTGAAAAATAGATTTAAGGGACTTGATCTGACAGGCAGATGCCTGGTGAACTATGGACAGAGGTTCATGACATTGTACAAGAGACAGACAGCAAGACCATCCCCAAGAAAAAGAAATGCAAAAAAGCAAAATGGCTGTCTGGGGAGGCCTTACAAATAGCTGTGAAAAGAAGAGAAGCCAAAAGCAAGGGAGAAAAGGAAAGATATAGCCATTTGAATGTAGAGTTTCAAAGAAGCAAGGAGAGACAAGAAAGTCTTCCTCAGTGATCAGTGCAAAGAAATAGAGGAAACAATAGAATGGGAAAGACTAGAGATCTCTTCAAGAAAATTAGAGATACCAAGGGAACATTTCATGCAAAGATGGGCTCGAGAAAGGACAGAAATGATATGGACTTAGAAGAAGCTGAAGGTATTAAGAACAGGTGGCAAGGATACATAGAATGACTATACGAAAAATATCTTCACAACCCAGGTAATCGCGACGGTGTGATCACCCACCTAGAGCCAGACATCCTGGAATGTGAAGTCAGTGAAGGCCTTAGAAAGCATCACTATGAACAAAGCTAGTGGAAGTGATGAAATTCCATTTGAGCTATTTCAAATCCTGAAAGATGATGCTGTGAGAGTGCTGCACTCAATATGCCAGCAAATGTGGAAAACTCAGTAGTGGCCACAGGACTGAAGAAGGTCAGTTTTCATTCCAATCCCTAAGAAAGGCAATGCCAAAGAATGCTCCAAGTACTGCACAATTGCACCCATCTCACATGCTAGCAAAGTAATGCTCAAAATTCCCCAAGCCAGGCTTCAACAGTACAGGAACCATGAACTACCAGATGTTCAAGCTGAGTTTAGAAAAGGCAGAGGAACCAGAACATCTGCTGGATCATCGAAAAAGCAAGAGAATTCCAGAAAAACATCTCTTTCTGCTTTATTGACTATGCCAAAGCCTTTGACTGTGTGGATCACAATAAACTGTGGAAAATCCTGAAAGAGATGGACACCTGATCTGCCTCTTCAGAAACCTGTATGCAGGTCAGGAAGCAACAGTTAGAACTGGACATGGAACAACAGACTCCAAACATGGTTCCAAACAACATGGTTCCCAATAGGAAAAGGAGTACGTCAAGGCTATATTGTCACCCTGCTTATTTAACTTAAATGCAGAATACATCATGAGAAATGCTGGACTAGACGAAGCATAAGTTGGAATGAAGATTGCTGGGAGAAATATCAATAACCTCAGATATGCAGATGACACCATCATTATGGCAGAAAGGGAGAAGAACTAAAGAACCTCTTGATGAAAGTGAAAGAGGAGAGTGAAAAAGTTGGCTTAAACCTCAACATTCAGAAAACAAAGACCATGGCATCCAGTCCCATCACTTCATGGCAAATAGATGGAGAAACAGTGGCAGAATTTAATTTTTTGGTCTCAAAAATCACTGCAGATGGTGACTGGAACCATGAAATAAAAAGATGCTTACTCCTTGGAAGAAAAGTTATCACCAACCTAGACAGCATATTAAAAAGCAGAGACATTACTTTGCCGACAAAGGTACATCTAGTCAAGGCTACGGTTTTTCAAGGAGTCATGTATGGATGTGACAGGGACTATAAAGCAAACTGAGTGCCGAAGAATTAATATTTTTGAACTGTGGTGTTGGAGGAGACTCTTGAGAGTCCCTTGGGATGCAAGGAGATCCAACCAATCCATCCTAAAGGAAATCAGTCCTGAATATTCATTGGAAGGACTGATGCTGAAGCTCAAACTCCAATACTTTGGCCACCTGATGAGAAGAGCTGACTCATTTGAAAAGACCCTGATGCTGGGAAATATTGAAGGTGAGAGGAGAAGGGGACGACAGAGGATGAGATGGCTGTGTTGCATCACCGACTCAATGGACATGAGTTTGAGTAATCTCTGAGAGTTGGTGATGGACAGGGAGGCCTAGCATGCTGTGGTCCATGGTGTCACAGAGTCGGACACGACTGAGCGACTAAACTGAAGTGATTGCCTAGCTAATGCTTTTCAGGCATTCATATGTTTAAATTTTACTTCCTCAAAGAGTTAAATGATGTCAGTAGTCTTTCACATCTATTTAAACCCTTTTCACTAATGCTTAAATGTAAATCTCTGCCAAATAGACCCATGTGTCTATTCTAAGTTTCTAACATCACATACCTCATGATCTCACGCTCTTACTCCACACTAGTCACACTGGCCTCCTTGCTTTTTCTCAAATGTGCCAGGCATGCTCTTTTCTCAGGATTATGTCACTGATGCTCCATCACCTTTACGTTTTTCTCCAGTTGCCCAAATGCTGGCTCCTTGTTTCGCTCAAACTTTTGTTCACTTCATTTTCAGTCTTGTTTTCTCTCTATTTATTTAAAATTGATTCCTCCGCTAGTATCTCAAGCTCCTTTGTTTATTTTCCTCCATATACCCTCTAATATACCATAGTATATACATTAGACTATAAATTTGAACAAAGTAATTTTGTTTTTTTTTTTAATTGACTGCTGTATCTCTTCCATATTGGAATAATGGCTGGCTTGTTGTAGGTACTCAAGAAATATTTTCTAGTAAACAAATGAATGAAAAATATATTAAGGACATTTAATCTGGGATCTATTGGAGCCCATAGGTTGGCTTCATGGATTCAGTGAATCTCTTGAAATTGATTATAAAATATGCATAGGTCTTCCTATATGCATTCAAAAAGTGTGTAGCTACCTATCGCCATACTGAGGCCTAACATAATATATTTTTCAATGCTTAACACATGACATACCCAAAATTACAGTTAATATTATACATTGAATGACAAGTACCTGTTTATCCATCTGTTTTATTAGACTACAAAGTTCTCAAATCTCTTTGAACTCATGTTTTCTAACATAATCTTTGAACTCAAATTCTCATATTTGAAAATACCTTTGATCTTATATTATGAAGCATGCAACAAGCTAACCTTGCTTACAAATATTTGATGAACTGAGCAATTTGTATAACAGATAAAAATTCCACAAAGAAAAAATAGAGGACAAGTACAAATTGGTAGACTGAATAGCACTTGATGGAATGTCCTTCCCAAAACCCCATTAATGTAAGAGTAATAAAACAAAATATATGAGAAAATTCACCAAAAAGTGAACAAGATGTGAACATCATTGCACATCATTTCATTAACATTTTGGAAGATAGAAAGTAAAAGAAGAAGCAGTTACTGATGGAGAGATTTCAGAAAATTTGAGCTTTTATCCCTGGAAAGCTAAAGAATGCCTGGAACTACAAAAAGGCAGGAAACAATGAGATGGAAATTTAAATTTGAATATTATTTGAAAATCTGAGGCTGAATAATCAATCTCATCTCTCTTTCACATATATACCCCTCACTCTACCCTATATCCATTCTTAGAAAGTAAATTCAGAGTTACTCCAACACTAGAAAATAAGCTGGGAAGGAAAATATACAATACAAGAAATTGTGACTGTAGTCCAGGAAATCAAAAGATGATGATGGAAGAGAGATGTCATGAAGATGGCAGAATAGAATGCTACAGACCTTCTTTCCCCACAAAGACATTAAGTTAACATTGAGTTAACAGTATATAGACCAGAACTCTAGTTGACAAGCTATAAAATTTACATATATACAAAATCCAAAAGGAATTCCAGCAAAAAGGATTTGAAAATGCACAAATGTTAAATACGCATCTGTGCCTGTCTACCTACACAGTATTATGCATACGACCAGAAGAAACCTACCATATTTGGACTCTCCCATTGGATAGAAACAAGAGTACATCCAACATTCTAACTTGTTAGAAAGTTGCCTGGTGAAATGGTTTTTATCTTGCATTTCTTGGACCACTAATGGATCTGTGGTAGAGTTTTGAAGCCACTAAATATAAGCAAGCTCCACTGCATGTTAGAGCTGTAGTTCCATAGGCAGATTACAAGGGGAACAAGCAGCAAGAAAAGGTTTGAGAGGTCCTAATACTTTTAGCTGGGCTTCCTGGGTGGCTCTAGTGGTAAAGAACCCACCTGCCAATGCAGGAGACATAAAAGATGTGGGTTCAACCCCTGGGTTGAGAACATCCCTTGGAGGAAGGCATTGTATCCCACTCCAGTATTCTTGGCTGGAGAATCCCCAGGCAAAATGAATAAGTTTTAGGGGTGAAATGTAAGAAGTATTGACTATACTTAATAATACTACATTAATTGTAATAGTTTATACTTGCAAATTGTTAAATAGTAGATATTGAAATTTCTTACCATACAGAGGAGCCTGGCAGGGTACAGTCCATAGAGTCACAAAGAGTTGGACATGACTAAATCAACTTAGCACACGTGCAAAACCTTTAGCTAGGCTGACTAGCCAATGTTTTTCCCTTCGTAAAGTCAATGTGTATAAAAAGAACACAGAGGAGTTTTTTTTTTTTTCCCAAATGCCTGTGTTCCAGAAAAAGATTAAAAGGCATATAAAGAAATAGCAAAAATGACCCACTCAAGGGAACAAAATAAAATTATGGAAACCAAAACTAAAATAATACAGACGTATGAGTTACCTAACAATAATTTAATAATAGCTGTCATAAAAATGTTCAATAACTTAAAAAAGACTACAGATTTTTTTTTAAAAAATTGTAGCCAGGAAAGCAGTCCATGAACCAAATGAGAATACCAACAAAAAGAAATTCAAAAAGAACCAAATAGAAATTATGGAGTTGAAAAAAATAAAAAATTCACTGAAAGATTTCAATAGCAGACATTTTCAGGCAGAATAAAGAATGATCAAGCTTGAAAAACTTGATCATTTGAAGTCATTAAGTTATTTGAAGTCATTAAATCAGAAGAGAAAAAAATAGAATTAAGAAATATGAATAAAATCTAAGAGATTTATAGAATACCATCAAGTGCACTCTGCATTCAAAAGGGTATATCTTTCCTTTTGTCTTTTGCCTATCTTCTTTTCACAGCTATTTGTAAGGCCTCCTCAGACAACCATTTTGCCTTTCAAATGTTGATGCGAACATTGACATTTTAGGAATCAGCGAACTAAAATGGACTGAATGGGTGAATTTAACTCAGATGACAACTATATCTACTACTGTATGAATTTAATTCAGATGACCATTATATCTACTACTGTGGGCTGGAATCCCTTAGAAGAAATGGAATAGCCATCATAGTCAACAAAAGAGTCCAAAATGCAGCTTGGATGCAATCTCAAAAACGACAGAATGATCTCGGTTCATTTCACAGGCAAACAATTCAATATCATTATAATCCAAGTCTACACCCCAACCAATAAAGCTGAAGAAGCTGAAGTTGAACAGTTCTGTGAAGACCTACAAGACATTCTAGAACGAACTCCCCCAAAAATGTCCTTTTCATTATAGGGGACTGGAATGCAAAAGTGGGAAGTCAAGAGATACCTGGATAACAGGCAACTTTGGCCTTGGAGTACAGAATGAACCAGGGCAATGGGTAATAGGGTTTTGCCAGGAGAACCATGCATGAGCCATAGCAAACACCCTCTTCCAACAACACAGGAGAAGACTTTACAAATGGACATCACCAGATGGTCAATACCGAAATCAGATTGATTATATTTTCCTCAGCCAGAGATGGAGAAATTCTATACAGTCAGCAAAAACAAGACTGGGAGCTAACTATGGTACAGACCATGAACTCCTTACTGCCAAATTCAGAATTTAATTGAAGAAAGTAGGGTAAACAACTAGATCATTTGCTATGCTATGCTAAGTCACTTCAGTCGTGTCCGACTCTGTGCGACCCCATAGACGGCAGCCCACCAGGCTCCAACGTCCCTGGGATTCTCCAGGCAAGAACACTGGAGTGGGTTGCCATTTCCTTCTCTAATGCATGAAAGTGAAAAGTGAAAGCAAAGTCTCCCAGTCGTATGTGACTCTTAGCGACCCCATGGACTGCAGCCTACCAGGCTCCTCCATCCATGGGATTTTCCAGGCAAGAGTATTGGAATGGGGTGCCATTGCCTTCTCCACTAGATCATTTAGGTATGCCCAAAATCAAATCCCTTATGATTATACAGTGGAAGTAACAAGTAGATTCAAGGGATTAGATCTGATATATTGTCTGAAGAATTGGGGATGGAAGTTTGTGACATTGTACAGGAGGCAGTGATCAAGACCATTCCCAAGGAAAAGAAATGCAAAAAGGCCAAATGGTTGCCTAAGGAGGCCTTACAAATAGCTGTGAATAGAAGAGAAGCGAAAGACAAAGGGGAAAAGGAAAGATATACCCATTTGAATGCAGAGTTCCAAAGAATAGCAAGGAGAGATAAGAAAGTCTTCATCAGTGCTCAATGCAAAGAAATAGAGGAAAAGAATAGAATAAGAAAGACTAGAGGTCTCTTTAAAAAAATGAGAGATACCAAGAGAACATTTCATGCAAAGATGGGCACAATAAAGGACAGGAATGGTATGGACCTAACAGAAGCAGAACATATCAAGAAGAGGTGGCAAGAATACATAGAAGAACTATACAAAAAAATCTTCATGACACAGATAATCATAATAGTGTGATCACCCACCTAGAGCCAGCCATCCTGGAATGTGAAATCAAGTGGGCCTTAGGAAGCATCACTATGAACAAAGCTAGTGGAGGTGATGGAATTCCAGTTGAGCTATCTCAAAGCCTAAAAGATGGTGCTGTGAAAGTGCTGCACTCTATATGCCAGCAAATTTGGAAAACTCAGCAGAGGCCACAGGACTGGAAAAGGTCAGTTTTTCATTCCAATCCCAAAGAAAAACAATGCCAAAAAATGCTCAAACTACTGCACAATTGCAGTCATCTCACACAGTAGTAAAGTAATGCTTAAAATTCTCCAAGCCAGGCTTCAACACTATGTGAACCATGAACTTCAAGATGTTCAATCAGGATTTAGAAAAGGCAGAGGAACCAGAGATCAAATTGCCAACATCCATTGGATCATTGAAGAAGCAAGACAGTTCCAGAGAAATATCTACTTCTGCTTTTTTGACTATGCCAAAGCCTTTGACTGTGTGGATCACAATAAACTATGGAAAATCCTGAAAGAGATGGGAATACCAGACCACTTGACCTGCCTCTTGAGAAATCTGTATGCAAGTCAGGAAGCAACAGTTAGAACTGGACATAGAACAACAGACAGGTTCCAAATAGAGAAAGCAGTATGTCAAGGCTGTATATTGTCACCCTGCTTATTTAACTTCTATGCAGAGTACATCATGAGAAACGCTGGGCTGAAAGAAGCACATCTGGAATCAAGATTGCCAGGAGAAATATCAATAACCTCAGATATGCAGATGACACCACCCGTATGGCAGAAAGTGAAGAAGAACTAAAGTGCCTCTTGATGAAAGTCAAAGTGGAGAGTGAAAAAGCTGGCTTAAAACTCAACATTCAGGAAACAGACCATGGCATCTGGTCCCATCACTTCATCGGAAATAGATGGGGAAACAGTGGAAACAGAACAGACTTCATTTTGGGGGGCTCCAAAATCACTGCAGATGGTGACTGCAGCCATGAAATTAAAGATTCTTGCTCCCTGGAAGAAAAGCTATGACCAACCTAGACAGCATATTAAAAAGTAGAGACATTACTTTGTCAACAAAGGTCTGACTAGTCAAGGCTATGGTTTTTTGAGTAGTCATGTATGGATGTGAGATTTGGACTATAAAGAAAGCTGAACACCGAAGAATCGATGTTTTTGAATTGTGGTATTGGAGAAGGCTTTTGAGGGTCCCTTGGCCAGCAAGGAGATCCAACCAATCCATCTTAAAGGAAATCAGTCCTGAATGTTCATTGGAAGGACTAATACTGAAGCTGAAGCTCCAGTACTGTGGCCACCTGATGTGAAGAACTGATTCATTTGAAAAGACCCTGATGTTGGGAAAGATTGAAGGTGAAAAGAGAAGGGGACAACAGAGGCTGAGATGGTTGGATAGCATCACCGACTCAATGGACATGAGTTTGAGTAAACTCCAGGAGTTCGTGACGGACAGGGTGGCCTGGTGCGCTGCAGTCCATAGGGTCACAAAGAGTCGTACACAAACTGAGCGACTGAAATGAACTGATCAAATGGACTGAAATACAAATTATAGAAATTCCAGAAGGAGAGACAAAAAAGGACAGAAAGTTTATTTCAAAAATAATGGCTGAAAACTTCCCACATCTGATGAAATAAACTGATGTATAATTTTGAAAACCTCAAAGACTCACTTGGGGTAAATTCAAATAGAACTGCACAGTTACACATTCATTTTAATAAACTACCAGAAGTCACAAAGAATCTTGAAAGCAGCAAGAGATAAGTGACCCATCACATAAAAGAAAACTTCCATAAGATTGTCGGCAGATTTCTCAGAATAAACTTTACAGGCCAGTACAGATTGGGATAACACACTTAAATGCTTAAAGACTAAAACTGTCAACAAAGAACATTAAATTCAGGAAAAAAATCCTGCAAAAGTGAAAAAGAAATTAACATATTCCTAGATAAACAAAAACTTAGGGAGTTTATTAACACAAGGCCAACTCCATGTGAAACACAAAAGGGAACCAAAGGATGCTAGATGGCATAAAGCTATAACTTGAAGCTAAACAAAAGTATAAAGTTTTGTAGTAAATTTAATACATGGATAGATATAGTAACCTGTGTTATTAAAACTTTGGTGCCTAGAATATGTGACAAAAATATTTTTAAAAACTGTAAGTCTATCTTAATGGGTACACAATATATAAATAAATGAAAGGGGGATATTACTACTTATGACACAAGAAGATAAATGAATTATAAGATAGTGTTATGAATAATTGTACACCAACAATTTTGATATCCTAAAAGAAGTGTATAAATTCCTAAAAACACCCACTTACCCAGACTGAATCATGAAGAAATAGAAAAATCTCAATAAACTAGTAACTGGTAAGTAATTTCAATCAGTAATCAAATCCCTTGTCACCCTGCAACCCAACAAAGCCTAGGTTCACACAGCTTCACTAAACAGATTTACCAAACATTTGAAGTAGAATTAGCACCAATACTCTTGAAACTTCAAAGAAATTAAAGAGGAAGAAATAAGTCCTCATTTTATGAGGACATCATTACTTTGATGCCAAAGCCAGACAAAGACAATACAGGAAAACTATAGATCAATTTTTCTTATGATTATTTGTGTAAAAATCTCAACAATACACTTGCAAACTGAATTCAGCAGCACATTAAAAGGTTTATATTACATGAGAAAGTGAGATTTATTCCTGGAATTCAAGTACAGTTCAACATACGAAATAAAAAATGAAAATCAACCAATGTAATATAGCACATAGTGGAATGGACAAAAAAAATAATTATATCAATTGATGCAGAAAAAAACGTTTGACAAGATTCAAGACTTTTTCATGATAAAAACACTTAATGAACTAGTGGTAGAAGAAAACTACCTCAACATAATGGAATCCATCTATAAACAGCCCATAGCTAACATCATTGTCAATGGTGAAAGACTGAAAACTGTGCAAATATGTATTGTTTAGCCATAAAAAATAAGAAAATGCTATCATTTGCAACAATATGGATGAACTTTGAGGGCATTATTCAAACTGAAATAAATATGAGAAAAACAAATATTGTTTGACCTCAATTATACCTGTAATCTATACAACCCAAATTCATAGAAACAGAGAGTAAATTATTATTGCCAAAAGAGGAGTGAAGGTGGTCAAGGAGTACCAACTTAAGTGATGAGATGAGTAAGTTCTGGGGATGCAACATAAGGCATAGTGACTACAGTTAACAGTATTAGATTTTGTACTTGCAAATCATTAAGATAGTAGGTATTAAAATTCTTACATGAAAAAAAAAGGTAACTATGTGAGGTAATTGATGTATTGACTACCTTCACTGTGGCAATACTTTCACAGTATGTGTTTATCAAATCATTGAGTATTATACCTTAAACTTACACAACTGTATATATTAATTTGTCTCAATAAATCTTGAAAAAAATAAAATTAATACAATAACAGTAGCATTTGTGGTTATATGAATTAGAATTGTGTTCAAAACAGTCTAAAGAGTTTATTTTCCCTGAGTGGGATTAAATAAGAATGGCAACATGGAGCCAGAGGAAAGCAGTGCAGAAGGGTCTTAGATTTAACAGAAGTTATATTGATACAATTTAATTCATTAATGTGTGCATGAAACATTGGTGGGGTATATACATTATTTGGGGGCTTCCCCAGTGGCACTGGTGGTAAAGAACCTGCTTGCCCATGCAGGAGACATAAGAGACATCGGTTTGATCCCTGGATCAGGAAGATTCCCTGGAGAAGGAAATGGCACCCCACTCCAGTATTCTTGCCTGGAGGATCCCCATGGACAGAGGAGCCTGGCAGGCTCTAGTCCATGGGGTCACAAAGAGTCAGACACAGCTGAAGTGACTGAGCACACATGCATTATTTTAGAGTAAAAACAGCTGGGTTTTGGCTAGAATACTTGCAGTATAAAATGGATATGGAAGAGATGTACTCTATAATGTAAGTATTCTATACTTGTTTGATTAAGAGATTTGAAAGATAGCATACATTGATTTACCAACTCATGTGTCAGATTTGCATGAGTTTTTCTTTAAAAGGCCACTACCTTACTGGGGAGTGGCTGAGTATGGATCAAGGAGAAAAGGGGTTCAATAGCAATTCTTTTGTTTAGATTATTGAAGAAGCAGAAAACTACTCATGGGTACTGTGGAGGACAGAGCAGAGACAAGGATCTTGACATCTCTTTTCTATAAGATGTAGAAATCAATAAAGGGTAAATAAACTCAGACAATGGCACCAACCTCCACAGAAACTTTAAACTAGACATCTTTGCAAGAATATACATTCACATTCTATGAATAGGTTAATATTAATTGATGAATTGCTAATTAGCAATTAACATTTAAACAAATAGAGAAAGCACTGTATTTTCTCTTAATTCTAATACCTACGTGTCTTTTAGCTGTTCTCCTTTAGACATGTAATTCCATCATTTATGAACTTTTCTTAAAAAGTGAAGTTTCTTTTATTGTGCCACAAATATTAGACTTTTTTTTGTGGTTATATTTTCTTTCTGGACCATCTGCCTACAAAGCAAAAATTCAACAAGTTTGAGCTCAAAATAGTACCACTATCTCTGAAATCTCTCACCTTTAAACTCAAATGTCCCAAATTAAATTCATCATCTTCCCACAGTTCCCCCTCCTCCCTCACCACCAGGCACGTTCAGGATGCCTTCCCTAGAGTTATCCAAAAACAAATCCCTTCATCTCCAGCCTCAATCTCCAATTTCTAAATCTCTGTCTCCATTCTGTCACTTTCTTTGCTGTAACTGTTCTCTCAGATTAATTTTTATGCCCAGACATCTAAAAAATTGCAGCAGTTTAAATCTGGTTGCTTTTACTCCAGTTGTACCCTGCTCAAACCCATGCCCACAATGCCATCAAAATAATCTAATTACAAACCAAATATGTGCCTCTCTCCGCTGTTTAAAATGACACTCTTTTAGCTTCAAGATGAAAGCGAAGCATTTAGGATAGTTTATAAAGTTTTCCATGGTCTCTGTCATTTCTTTAGCCCTGCTGCTCTTGCTCTCACTGTGGTAGTGATGATGGCCATAACATCTTTGTACTCTTCCCATTGAGAGGGGGTGTCCAGTCACTGTCATCGTCATCATACACTTATGACTGAATTTCTCCTTTAGAATATGGTCGAAGTCATGCTGTTTACCTAATATCTAAATTCAGTTAATGGGTTTACATATATTACCCTGTGTGTCATCTCTATGATGTAAGCTTACTAGTACCATTCTATAGATGAAGAAATTAAGGCCCAATATGGTTTTTCCAGTGGTCATGTATGGATGTGAGAGTTGGACTGTGAAGAAAGCTGAGTGCTGAAGAATTGATGCTTTTGAACTGTGGTGTTGGAGAAGGCTCTTGAGAGTCCCTTGGACTGCAAGGAGATCCAACCAGTCCATTCTGAAGGAGATCAGCCCTGGGATTTCTTTGGAAGGAATGATGCTAAAGCTGAAACTCCAGTACTTTGGCCACCTCATGCCAAGAGTTGACTCATTGGAAAAGACTCTGATGCTGGGAGGGTGGGGGCAGGAGAAGAAGGGGACGACAGAGGATGAGATGGCTGGATGGCATCACTGACTCGATGGACGTGAGTCTGAGTGAACTCCGGGAGTTGGTGATGGACAGGGAGGCCTGGCGTGCTGCGATTCATGGGGTCGCAAAGAGTCGGACATGACTGAGTAACTGAACTGAACTGAACTTTACAGATGTGACTAAGATTCAAACCCGAAAGCCAGTCTTAAAGAGATTTGCTTCTGCTTTCACCCTTGTCAATAATACTCCTTCTTAGAATCCAGTTTTAAGGTAGATCTTCTGGAGAGGTCCACATGGAGGAGAACCCCAACTTTTAGCAAATAACTTCAGCTGAGATGCCCCCAGTGACCAGCTCCAATGGCCAGTCATATGAGTGATGCTTGTGCAGCAGATGACGTGTCCCTGCTAAAATATGCCCTGATTATATAATCATCAACAAGGAAATAATTATTAGTTCATTTGCCAAGTTAACAAAAAATCAAAATACATATGATTAACAAATTATATATACATATATATATAATTTGTATATATATATGTGTGTGTGTGTGTTGTTGTTGTTATTCAGTTGCTAAGTCATGTCTGACAATTTGCAACCCCATGAACTGCAGCACATTAGTTCTCTCTGTACTGCACTATCTCCCTGAGTTTGTTCAAACTCATGTCCATTGAGTCAGTGATGCCATCCAACCATCTGTCTTCTGTTGTTACTTTGTTGTCTTCCTGCCTTCAAACTTTCCCAGCATTGGGGTCTTTTCCAATGAATCAGCTCTTCATATCAGGTGGCCAAAGTACTGGAGTTTTAGCTTCAACCCCCAGCCCTCCCAATGAATATTTAGGGTTGATTTTCTGTAAGACTGACTGGTTGGATCTCCTTGCAGTCCAAGGGACTAGTAAGAGTCTTCTCCAGCACCACAGTTTGAAAGCTTCAACTCTTTGGCACTCAGCCTTCTTTATGGTCCAACTCTCACATGCATACATGACTACTGGAAAAATCATGGTTTTAAATTTCTGGACTTTTGTTGGCAAAGTGGTATCTCTGCTTTTTAATATGCTGTCTAGACTTGTCATAGCTGTTCTCCCAAGGAGCAAGTGCCTTTTAATTTTGTGGCTGCAGTCACCATCCGCAGTGATTTTGAAACCAAAGAAAATGAAATGTGACACTGTTTCCACATTTTTTTCCGTCTATTTGCCATGAAGTGATAGGACCAGATGCCATAATCTTCATTTTTTTCAATGTTGAGTTTTAAGCCAGCGTTTTCACTCTCCTCTTTCACCTTCATAAAGAGGTTCTTTAGTTCCTCTTCCCTTTCTGCCATTATACACATGCTTTAGTTCCAAACACAAATAGTTCTTGTTTATACCTCTCTTATTCTATAGATTTTTCTAAAATGCCTTTCTTATCTACAAACTCATTTTAAAGATAAGTGAAGGAATAAAAAAGAAAAAGAAAAGAAAATTTTAAAAAAGAAAAAAAAGAAGATAAGTGAAGGCAAAATCTTCACTCAGATGCATTCTTTGACTCTACTATTTCATCCTATCTCACATTGCAAAGTTGGGTTTTGTATCCTTCCTTAGTTCTTCTCAATATCTATTAAAATGATCCTTCCTTAGTTCTTCTCAATATCTATTAAAATGAAACTTTCTGAGAACTGGTGGTGTGTATTATTCACTTTCATTATATTTTCTTATCACCTAGTCTCCCTGTCACTTGTACATGCCCAGACAAAAAATCATCAGTTAAATATTGAAATAACTAAACTTTCTTATTGTGTTAGCTGCCTGAATTGTGAACAAACGATCTTTGCAATAAAATGAGAACAGGGAGTTAGGAGGAAGGTGGTGAAGGAAGGAGGAATTAAAATCTAAATGCAATGCACATAATTACATGTATTTAACCCTTATAGGCCAATACTTTGGCCACTTGATGCAAAGAGCTGACTCATTTGAAAAGACCTTGACGCTGGGAAAGATTGACCTCAGGAGGAGAAGGGGGTGACAAAGGATGAGATGGTTGGATGGCATTAGCAACTCAATGGACATGAGTTTAAATAAAGTCTGGGAGTTGGTGATGAACAGGGAGGCCTGGCATGCTGCAGTCTGTAGGGTTGCAAAGAGTCAGACACAACTGAGCGACTGAACTGAACTGAACCCTTATAGGATAATTATGAAGCAATGTTAGTCCTCTTATTTTAGAAATGAAGAAATCGAAGTTCAAAGAGTTTACAGAGATAAATGAGATTCAATCTCAAGTGTAAGTGACTTCAGAGTTCTTACTCTTTCTACTATAATGTTGGGCCTTGTGTTCCCATGCAGTCTTCTAAAATTATTAAAGTCATATAGAATCAGGAAATTTACTAAGTAAGTATATTGTTCAAAGTTGGACTTAGCACCATGCTGATGCGTGATGTTTTACAGTGTAGCGCTACAAAAAGTGTTTTCTGGAAAACCATTTATCATCATTACCAGGGTACTTGTAAAACATGTAAATTCATGACCCTCACCCCTGAATTACTAAATCAAATCTTTGATGTGGGGCCCAGGAATTTGCATTTAAGGAAGCCCCGTGAATGATTTTAATGTTTTCTTATTTGAGAACCACTATCTTTGAATATCACAACCTTTGTGATCATAGCCATTTAACATGATTTTCTCTTTTCACAGATAAAGAAACAGAGGGTAACTATGTCTGGCCTTGTGAAGTCATTATGATTAACAAGTGGCAAAGCAAAAAAATCGAAGTCAGGATATCCTGATTACCAGTTAAAGGCTTTCATTGCATTTCAGTGAGATTTTACTTATAAACATGTCAAATTTTGACTATCAGTAGCATAAAAGTTTCAGTTTAAACAAAAGAAACAAAAGTACATACATATATATAGTTATCTAAATGCACTGAGATGACAATTGCTCTCAGAAAGACATGTGCTGAAAAATGAATCTCAGCAGGCTCCCATAGCCAGCTGGAGTAGGGCAACGACAAGTGAGGTTCACAAAAGAAACACTCCAAGGATACACGGAACCAGCGTGAATTGATGAGGCATGATTATAGAGTGCTGAGACATAATCATAGCATAAAGAACAGGCTCAAGTACCAAAATCAGAAATGTGAGAAAAGCTCTGCAAACATCTGCTTTCACCCAACTCAAGAATACTAGTCACATTGCCTGGGGTAAAACAATCTGCTGGTCACACTTTGTCAAACTTAGATAGCAATTCTGAAACATGAGACAGCCAAGGAAATGGATCTGTGTCCAATGTACAGAAATACCCAACACAAAACTTCATAAATAATAATATATATATATATATATATAAATGCAGATGAATTTAGATACATGTCATTTTAGCACTCCCAAAGCCATAAAATATCTTTTCATATTTTGAAAAGTTTAGGGAAAAAATTGAGAATGATAATAGAGTTCTGCCAAGAGAACACACTGGTCATAGCAAACACCCTCTTCCAAGAACACAGGAGAAGACTCTACACATGGACATCACCAGATTTTCAACACCAAAATCAGATTGATTATATCCTTTGCTCTATACAGTCAGGAAAAAACAAGACCAGAGGGTGACTGTGGCTCAAATCATGAACACTTTACTGCCAAATTCAGACTTAAATTGAAGAAAGTGGGGAAAACCACCAGACCATTCAGGTATAACCTAAATCAAATCCCTTATGATTATACAGTGGAAGTGAGATATAGATTTAAGGCACTAGATCTGATAGACAGAGTGCCTGATGAACTTTAAAGGGAGGTTTGTGACATTGAACAAGAGACAGGGATCAAGACCATCCCCATGGAAAAGAAATGCAAAAAAGCAAAATGGCTGTCTGAGGAGGACTTATAAATAGCTAAGAAAAGTGAAGTCAAAAGCAAAGGAAAAAAGAAAAGATATACCCATTTGAATGCAGAGTTCCAAAGAATAGCAAGGAGAAATAAGAAAGCCTTCCTCAGTGATCAATGCAAAGAAATAGAGGAAAACAACAGAATGGGAAAGACTAGAGATCTCTTCAAGAAAATGAGAGATACCAAGGGAACATTTCATGCAAAATGAGCTCAATAAAGGACAGAAATGATATGGACCTAACAGAATCAGAAGATATTAAGAGGAGGTAGCAAGAATACAGAGAAGAACTGTACAAAAAAGATCTTCATGACCCAGATAATCATGATGGTGTGATCACTCACCTAGAGCTAGACATCCTGGTATGTGAAGTCAGGTGGACTTTAGGAAGTATCACTATAAACAAAGCTAGTGGAGGTGATGGAATTCAGGTTGAGCTATATAAAATCCTAAAAGATGATGCTGTTAAAGTGCTGTACTCAATATGTCAGCAAATTTGGAAAGCTCAGTAGTGTCCACAGGACTGGAAAAGGTCAGTTTTCATTCCAATCCCAAAGAAAGGCAATGCTAAAGAATGCTCAAACTACCACACAATAGCACTCACCTCACACGCTAGTAAAGTAATGCTCAAAATTCTCCAAGCCAGGCTTCAGCAATATGTGTACTGTGAACTTCCAGATGTTCAAACTGGTTTTAGAAAACACAGAGGAACCAGATATCAAATTGCCAACATCTGCTGGATCATTGAAAAAGCAAGAGAGTTCCAGAAAAACATCTCTTTCTGCTTTATTGATTATGCCAAAGCCTTTGACTGTGTGGATCACAATAAACTGTGGAAAATTCTTCAAGAGATGGGAATACCAGACCACCTGACCTGCCTCTTGAGAAACCTATATGCAGGTCAGCAAGCAACAGCTAGAACGGGGCATGGAACAACAGACTGGAAAAGGACTACATCAAGGCTGTATACGGAGAAGGCAATGGCACCCCACTCCAGTACTCTTGCCTGGAAAATCCCATTGATGGAGGACCCTGGTAGGCTGCAGTCCATGGGGTCAATAAGAGTTGGACACGACTGAGCGATTTCACTTTCACTTTTCACTTTCATGCATTGGAGAAGGAAATGGCAACCCACTCCAGTGTTCTTGCCTGGAGAATCCCAGGAACAGGGGATCCTGGTGGGCTGCGGTCTATGGGGTCGCACAGAGTCAGACACGACTGAAGCGACTTAGCAGCAGCAGCAGCAGCAAAGCTGTATATTGTAACCCTGCTTATTTAACTTATATGCAGAGTACATCATGAGAAATGCTGGACTGGATGAAGCACAAGCTGGAATCAAGATTGCCGGGAGAAATATCAATAACCTCAGATATGCAGATGACACCACCCTTATGGCAGAAAGGGAAGAACTTAAGAGCCTCTTGATGAAAGTGAAAGTGGAGAGTGAAGAAGTTGGCTTAAAGTTCAACACTCAGAAAACTAAGGTCATGGCATCCGGTCCCATCACTTCATGGCAAATAGACGGGATACAATGGAAACCATGACTGACTTTATTTTTTTTGGCTCCAAAATCACTGCAGATGGTGTTTGCAGCCATGAAATTAAAAGACGCTTACTCCTTGGAAGGAAAGTTATGACCAACTTGGACAGCATATTAGAAAGCAGAGACATTACTTTGCCAATGAAGCTCCATCTAGTTGAGGCTATGATTTTTCCAGTAGTCATGTATGGATGTGAGAGTTGAGCTATAAAGAAAGCTGACTGCAGAAGAATTGACACTTTTGAACTGTTTTGTCGGAGAAGACTCTTGAGAGTTCCTTGGACTACAAGGAGATCCAACCAGTCCTTCCTAAAGGAAATCAGTCCTGGGTGTTCATTTAATGACTGATGTTGATGCTGAAACTCCAATATTTTGGCCACCTAATGTGAAGAGGTGACTCATTTGAAAAGACACTGATGTTGGAAAAGATTGAAGGCAAGAGGAGAAGGGGACGACAGAGGATGAAATGGTTAGATGGCATCACCAAATCAATGGACATGAATTTGAGTAAACTCCGGGAGTTGGTGATGGACATGGAGGCCTGGCGTCCTGCAGTTCATGGGGTCACAAAGAGTTGGACACGACTGAGCGGCTGAACTGAGTTGATGCTGTGAAAGACTGAGGGCAGGAGGAGAAGGGGACGACAGAGGATGAGATGGTTTTATGGCATCACCAACTCAATGGACATGAGTTTGGATAAGCTCCGAGAGTTTGTATGGACAGCGAGCCTGGTGTGCTGTGGTTCATGGGGTTGAAAAGAGTCAGACATGACTGAACGACTGAACTGAACTGAACTGAATCTCCTCTTGGAGGTTTACATATGCTTTAGTGTATCAATACCCTTAGGTGTTTTAGAGGAAATCAAACCTTCTTTAAGTCTTTGTTACCCATTCTTCTTTGAACCAAGATTTATAAAACAAATTCTAGTAAGTGTACAGTCTTTTATTAAGGACTAACCCCCGTCCTCTTACTCTCCTAAGATATCATTGCCTCTGTTGCCTATTCTGTTGGAAAAGAAGCATACGCTTTATATGTCAAAACTTTTCACTTTCATGCATTGGAGAAGGAAAGGGCAAGCCACTCTGGTGTTCTTGCCTGGAGAATCCCAGGGACAGGGGAGCCTGGTGGCCTGCTGTCTATGGGGTCGCACAGAGTCGGACACGACTGAAGCAACTTAGCAGCAGCAGCGGCAGCAGCACTAACACTCTTGTGGGAAAGAAATCACATGCTGAAGAGATTATATATAAAATTTTGGGGTTTTGCCTTCTCTTGGAAAAAAAAAAGTCTGAAAATATTTCGCTTACATTCCTGCAAAGCAACAATTAACTCTTGAGACAAAGGTTTTTGTGTTTGTGCAGTGGAACCAGAGATGAAATTGCCAACATCCGCAGGATCATTGAAAAAGCAAGAGAGCTTCAGAAAAACATCTATTTCTGCTTTATTGACTATGTCAAAGCCTTTGACTGTGTGGATCACAATACACTGTGGAAAATTCTGAGAGAGATGGGAATACCAGACCACCTGACCTGCCTCTTGAGAAACCTATATGCAGGTCAGGAAGCAACAGTTAAAACTGGACATGGAACAACAGACTGGTTCCAAATAGGAAAAGGAGCAGGCTGTATATTGTCACCCTGCTTATTTAACTTCTATGCAGACTACATCATGAGAAATGCTGGACTGGAAGAAGCACAAGCTGGAATCACGATTGCCGGGAGAAATATCAATAACCTCAGGTATGCAGATGACACCACCCTTATGGCAGAAAGTGAAGAAGAACTAAAAAACCTCTTGATGAAAGCGAAAGAGGAGAATGAAAAAGTTGGCTTAAAGCTCAACATTCAGAAAACGAAGATCATGGCATCTGGTCCCATCACTTCATGGGAAATAGATGGGAAAACAGTGGAAACAATGTCAGACTTTATTTTGGGGCTCCAAAATCACTACAGATGGTGTTTGCAGCCTTAAAATTAAAAGATGCTTATTTCTTGGAAGGAAAGTTATGACCAACCTAGATAGCATATTCAAAAGCAGAGACATTACTTTGCCAACAAAGGTCCGTCTAGTCAAGGCTATGGTTTTTCCAGTGGTCATGTTGGATGTAGAGTTGGACTGTGAAGAAAACTGAGCACCAAAGAATTGATGCTTTTAAACTGTGGTGTTGGAGAAGACACTTGAGAGCTCTTTGGACTGCAAGGAGATCCAACCAGTCCATTCTAAGGGAAATCAGTCCTG
>NW_011494731.1:887077-891433 GCF_000754665.1 Bison bison bison | reverse complement strand
AAGAGACAGGGATGACAGAGGATGAGATGGCTGGATGGCATCACTGACTCAATGGACATGAGTTTGGGTGAACTCCGGGAGTTGGTGATGGACAGGAAGGCCTGGCGTGCTGAGGTTCATGGGGTCACAAAGAGTCGGACATGACAGAGCGACTGAACCAAATTGAACTGAACCACTGTTTTATCAATTATTTTTAATAATTTACTCAGTTATTTTTATCTGCTTGACCCTCTAAGTTACAGAATTTGTTATCCTTCCTCTGGGACTTGGGGGGAAAAGGGTCATTCACTTTGGGTGACAGGATATTGCTAGTGATTTAAGTAGAGATTTGCCATTAGTTACTTTGCAACTTTGGCTTCCCTGGTGGTTCAGACAGTAAAGAATTTGCCTGCAATGCAGGAGACCCGGGTTCAGTCCCTGGCTCTGGAAGATCCCCTGGAGAAGGGAAGGGCAACCCACTCCAGTATTCTTGCCTGGAGAATTTCATGGACAGAAGAACCAGGTGGGCTACATACAGTCCATGGGGTTGCAAAGAGTTGGCCATGACTGAGCAAGTAACACAAACACACACTTTGCAACTTAGTGGATTTAACTTTTGCTTGAACTACTTGCTGATGATATTGATAGGTGAGAATGCCAACACTCACTCATGTTGTTCTCTTGCATCCTCACTCCCATTCTATCAGGTTATGGATGAAAATAATGAAGTCAAAGAACTATTGATAATTTGTGGCCTGAAATATATGTGTAAATGAAAAAAAAAAAAAGTCTTTTCCTCTACATTTTAATAAGATGATTTAAAAATCATCTCATCTCTGCTCTTTGGAAACCTCACCTTCATTAATTAGCATTCCAGGCAGTGCTATTCCCATCTTCTCCATGTACATGAGGGAATCAGATTGCCATTTGCTTTTATTCTGTTTAAACATCTATGAGGAACAAGAGTAAAATGATAAATATGCTAAACTTATTTGAACTGTGTTTAGTACAATGCCTAGATTTTGTTATTTGAAGACTATTCCTCCAGCAATAAAATTATTTTTTTTTAAAGTGTGGAAATAATACATCATATTCAGCATTTCTCTCTTCTGGTTTCTAAGAGCTGCTTTTCTTCTTCCTTCTGGGCATGAAAAGAAGATAAGCCACTCTGACTTTCTCCTTCTGCTCACTTTTCGCTTCTGGTTATGTTTGTTCCTCAAGGGAATAGAAAGTGTCAGTAGGCTTAGGAAGCAGCTTAAGGGTTATCTAGGCTGGTTTGTCCATTCTCTGCCTGCTTAGTAAGGAACTATGGTGTATCTGTTAGCCTCCTCAGTATTGTTAGGGACTTCTTGGACAAAGGAGAAAAGGTAAGGTAATAGAGAGCATTAATTAAAAAAAAATCTTTCTATGACTAGATAATTTTACATTCACTGAAGAGTTGCAAAAATAGTATATATAATTTCTATATATATTTACACTAGTTTTACCTTATGCTAATACATTTATTTAACCATAGAATATTTATCAAAACTAAGACATTAACACTGATACAATGCTATTAACAAAAATATATAATTTACATGAAAATTTATGTGAATCTCATCTTTTTTTTTTTTAACTATTGTCATTTTCTTTTCCAGGATTCAGTCAAGGATCTTGCATTGCATTCATTTGTTATGTCTCCTTAGTTTCCTGTAATGTAGGAGAGTGCCTCAGAATTTTCTTTTCTTTAAAAAACCTTATGCTTTTGAAAAGTACTATTTGTTTTATATAATGTCCCTTATTTTGGTTTTTCTGATATTTTCTCTTGATTAGATTGAGGTTATCTGTTATTGGGAAGGATATCTCAGAGATCACATGCCTTTCTTAGTCATAGCAGGGGTATATGATAAACGTATATCTATTACTGGTGACGTTAACCTTGCTCTTGACCACCGGGTAAAAGTGGTGTTTGCTTTCATTTTGTAAATTTTCTTTGTTTTCCCTTTTTCAGTATTAATCATTTTGTAGGACATACCTTGAGACTGCACGAAGATCCTATTTCTGCTAAAAACTTTTGTCCACTAATTTCTGCATCCACAATTACTAATTTTCAAATTGCTATTTTCCTTCTGTCACTAATATTTGATACTCTTCTGTAGGGAATATGTGTCTTATCTCCTCTGCTTGTTACTTTATTTTGTTATTATTGTATCATATGGAATCATGCATCTTGTAAAGTGACTTGACAGTCGTTCAGTCATGTCCGACTCTTTGCAACCCCACAGACTGTATACTCCATGGAATTCTCCTGGCCAGAATTCTGGAGTGGGTAGCCCCTCCTTTCTTCAGATCTTCTCAACCCAGAGATCGAATCCAGGTCTCCCGCATTGCAGGCGGATTCTTTACCAGCTGAGCCGCAAGGGAAGCCCAAGAATAATGGAGTGGGTGGCATCTCCCTTCTCTGGGCGATCTTCCCAATCCAGGAATTGAACTGGAGTCTCCTGCATTGCAAGTAGATTCTTTACCAACTGAGCTATGGGGGAAGCCCTCATGAATCTTATTGCAGCACAAAAAAATCATATACACCACAGAAATGAATAAATGTGATTATGTTCCAGTAAAACTCTATTTATGGACACAACTGAATTCATATGACAGTTATATGTTATGAACTATTATTTCTTTTATTTTTTCAACTATTAAAATGTAGGAATAATTCTTAGGTTACAGGTGGTTTAAAACAACCAGTGGATAGGATAAAGCTCACAGACTATAATTTGACAATTTCTGGTCTAATTCATAAATTTAACCTTTTTGAAATACCTGATGCAACACTTGTGGAGGAAATCCAGAGTAACCATGCTAAAAGTATCCAAGGAAAGAGAACTCTGACTCAAAAATATAATATTTAATAGCTTCCAGAATGGGAACAGTGAATCTCACCAGTGTTTATTTGTTAGTTTGTCTTCTTTAACAGATTATTCTCACTGGAAAACTTTCTTATTTTTTTAATCAATTAATTTATTTGTCTGCAGCAGGTATTAGTTGTAGCACGTGGGGTCTTCTAGTTGTAACACTTGGAATATTTAGTTGCAGCCTGAATACTCTTAATTGTGACATGTGGGAATAGTTTTCCAACCAAGGATAAGACCTGGTCCCCCTGTATTGAGAGTATGGAGTCTTAGCCACTGGACCACCAGGAAAGTCCAAGACTTCTTTATATAAAGTCTACTAGAATCACCTTCTGAGAACGGAGTTGTAGTTTTGTTTCTTATTTTCCCTGTTGTGACATTTATTTTTCAATAAGTCTACAACAGATATCTTTGTCTAGAACCTCTAATTTGCCAGGAATTTTTCTAGACTCTTGGGATATAACAGTAAACAAAATAGGCAAAAATCTCTGTATTCATAAAGCTTATATTCTAATGTGTCCTTTGATGAGAGAGGGTAGAGATAGACATCAATAAATAAAACCAATACAAAATTAAGTAATGAGATACCTGTGAAGGATTAAATAGTATTGGAAAAAAATGATCAAGGCAAAAGAGAAAGGAGTAATGAAGTTGGGTTAGTTCTATTTTAAATCAAATAGAGGAGATCTCACTGAGAAGATAACTTGAGAATAAAAGATTTGAAGGAGGTTAGTGAATTAGCCTTGGAAAAAGCTGAGAGCTGAGAATTCCCAGTCTTATGGACTCTGTGGGAGAGGGAGAGGGAGAGGGTGGGAGAATGGCATTGAAACATGTAAAATATCATGTATGAAACGAAAAAAAAAAAAGAACCAATGGGAAACCTGTAATTTCCCAAGGCCTATACATCTGCAGCAGAGTGAGGCAAGACAGGAGTTGCCGGAACAGAAGATACAGGGTTGAAGTGGACTGTTTGTCTTGATTTAATTCTGTGAAGACAAATAGCTTAGCTAATTAGATGCATGTCAGAATTTAAGAGAGAGAAAGAAAGATCGAGAAGGGAATAAGAGAGAGAGGCAGTGGGAAGAAGTGAATGAGATGCTAAAGTAAAATGAAGGCCAGGCTTGAAAATCCCTCAGACAAAACCAATTAAACCATGTAAGCAAAACTAAATCTAGTTTATGTTGTGACCAAGGAAAATTTAGGTTGTTTCTCCAATGATAAATAAAAGAAACTTAAGCTATCTTTCTAAAGTGGCATAAGATAGTCATTTTTTTTAATTTTATTTTATTTTTAAACTTTACATAATTGTATTAGTTTTGTCAAGTATCAAAATGAATCCATCACAGGTATACATGTGCTCCCCATCCTGAACCCTCCTCCCTCCTCCCTCCCCATACCATCCCTCTGGGTCGTCCCAGTGCACTAGCCCCAAGCATCCAGTATCGTGCATTGAACCTGGACTGGCATCTCGTTTCATACATGA
>NW_011494731.1:870105-886977 GCF_000754665.1 Bison bison bison | reverse complement strand
AAATCTTCCCACCCTCTCCCTCTCCCACAGAGTCCATAAGACTGATCTATACAACAGTGTCTCTTTTGCTGTCTCGTACACAGAGTTATTGTTATCATCTGTCTAAATTCCATATATATGCGTTAGTATACTGTATTGGTGTTTTTCCTTCTGGCTTACTTCACTCTGTATAATAGGCTCCAGTTTCATCCACCTCATTAGAACTGATTCAAATGAATTCTTTTTAATGGCTGAGTAATACTCCATTGTGTATATGTACCACAGCTTTCTTATCCATTCATCTGCTGATGGACATCTAAGTTGCTTCCATGTCCTGGCTATTATAAACAGTGCTGCGATGAACATTGGGGTACATGTGTCTCTTTCCCTTCTGGTTTCTTCAGTGTGTATGCCCAGCAGTGGGATTGCTGGATCATAAGGCAGTTCTATTTCCAGTTTTTTAAGGAATCTCCACACTGTTCTCCATAGTGGCTATACTAGTTTGCATTCCCACCAACAGTGTAAGAGGGTTCCCTTTTCTCCACACCCTCTCCAGCATTTATTATTTGTAGACTTTTGGATCGCAGCCATTCTGACTGGTGTGAAATGGTACCTCATAGTGGTCTTGATTTGCATTTCTCTGATAATGAGTGATGTTGAGCATCTTTTCATGTGTTTGTTAGCCATCTGTATGTCTTCTTTGGAGAAATGTCTATTTAGTCATTTTTAACCAATCTCCTAATGTCTGGAACCCTTATTGTAACAACCTCTCATTGTAAAGGTTAAAATAACTTCTTATTTTCACTTTATAAGCCATCCTGTAATATTACACTTCTAAGTTTGTATCCCTTTTGGATTTGAAAACTCCCAGTTTATGAGGTGTTCTTATATGTGCACTATACTCTTAACAAATACTATTTTACTCATCTGGTTTTAACATTTACTGTTCCTGGATTTTTGACAGAGGGAAGACTGAAGATAAGGAGTAAAGGTGGGAGGAAGGGAGGAAGCAAAGAAGGAATCAAAGAGTGAAGGAAAGAAAGGAGGAGAAATACACTAGTTGGCCAACAGTACGTTAATCTTCTAGTGTTGTATACATTTTATTTTATTATACTTATTGATACTGTCTACTATTAATTGGAGATTTAAGAATTCTGTAAAGGTAGACATTGATTTGAATAAAATTGATAGTAGTGCACATGTTTCATGTCAAATAGCAATGCAAGTGAATGTTCATATGCAAATAGAAATACAAGCATGCTAAAGACCTCCCCACAAAATTTTACAAATTTTTATTGTCCACTAGGAAATCAGCCTCTTTTGTTCTTTTGTGTGTGATTCTGAAATGTTATTCTAGCATTCTATCTTTCTAAATAAAAATAAATACTTTGAATAGAAACACCTTTATTTTCCTCAAACTTCTAAAAGTAAGGTTTCTTATTGAGAAGTTTAATAGATTTTGACAATGTTTATTCCATATTTTTTATAAGAATTATCCTTTTAATCTTTTGAAAGAGAATTTAAATGACATGAGTCATTAAATGGTATTCCCCTGATAAAACCTAGATGAACAAAATAAACTCTCAAATGGCTGAAGCTGCAAGAAAGATTCTGGACCTGTTCTTGACCATATTTATTCCTGTGGACCAAAATCTGTAGAGAGTATAGTCTACAAAAGCAGAGAGATAAAATGGAAGATGCATAAGGAAGATTGAAAGGATGATGTGGAAAGAATTTTGATATTGTTCAAGTACTGAATTCTACTTTACTCTGAAGTCTAGCTCAGATCCTATCCTTGACTTCCACTGTACAGCCTAGAATAATTATTTATAAGTGCACTATTCTTAAGCTAATTTAAGTGGTACTGTTATTTGGTTGTTTGTAATGCAAACCCATATTTTAAAAAAAATGTAAACCATAGTTCTAAATGTAGAGGCCTGGGCAGTAGATTCAACTAAGGATTCTTTCACAGTGGGTTGACAGACACCAGTCATTTTGATATTATTTATTTACCCTAAGGCACATGCTAGGGAACCACAGGAATGGTAGAGTTAAGGTGATGTCAGGCTACCAGCTCACATACATTGTCTGATATGGGTGAGCTCTGGTCTAGAAACCATGGAAATATTACCCAAGTAAACTGACGAAAACCTTTTACCTCAGAGGAGCTTATATTTTGTTAAATAGTTGTTCACGGGGAAATTTTGTTCTCTTTGGAATGGCCTGCCTGAAAGTAATTAAGAACTTACAACTGAAGCTAATTTTGTAAAAGGAAACTCTTTTTGCCTACCTTCAGATATATGTGGGAGAATGTGAGATTACCATGATCAAGAAAGACATTCTGGGAAATGGCAGGGGAAATTCTTAGTCTCTTGAGGCAATGCCATTGCTATGAATCCTTGCTAGGCAGCAAATGGCAGTGTATCTAAAAACAGAAATACTGAGTCTCCATGCTTATTACTAAGAAACAGAGCCAAAAGAGTGAGGTCCAAATCAAACAGCAAGATTTCACAAGATTTCTGGATTTTGGCTAGCAGCAAACAGAACTCCTTCAAATGAAATTGCTAATACCAAAGTTTTAAGGATTAAAAAGTTTAAAGTTAATTCATACAGTTTATATTATTTTTGAATGATAGCTATTCTATAGAAGAATCCTCAATTTACTGAAAGCTTTAATTAAAATATGGAAGTGATTCATATGTTTGAGGAGTTCATAATTAGACTGTGCAAAGCTGTGAGGAAATAAATAACAGTCCAGAGTAGAGAAGAAAAAAGTCCAGAGGGATGTGCAAAATCATAGATACAGCAACTGCCAAAGGGCCCAGATTTACTCTAAGCCTGAATCTATACACTTGACATTCAGAGGAAAGCTGAATCTCACTTTAATGAGACAATTTTATCATCAACTTCTGCCTTCCTCATACAAGAAGCTAGCTGCTAAAAGCATTATGTTAATGATTGACTTTAAAACAAACCTTGAAATAAGAAGTCCTAAAACTACTACTTTATTCTTACAATTTTACATTTATTTAGTGGAAAAATTTTTAATCATTCTCTATGCATTCTACTATGAATGCATTTGTAAACAGTGCCTTAGTGTCTTGTGGAAAAATAAACACAAAATTCATCCAAGAATAACAACAATAACATAATAGAATAAGATAAGGAGACCTAATCCATAGAATCTCAGACTTTAGAGCTAGAAGATAATTGAGAGATTATTTAAATCAATTCCCTTCATTTTGAAGAAAAGTAAAGTCCAGATAAGTTAAATGCATATACAGTGCCAGGAATAGATTCAGATATTCCAAACGAAAGTGGCAGCCAGACTTACAGAGGAGCCAGAGTCTATACAGTCTTACAGCTAAAGAAAACATGCATACACACACACACACAAACATACATGAGGTCCACTTTCAAGTGTTATTTGTTCTTATTTTTGTTTAATGCACAAAGCACTACATTTTATTGATTCATAAATATATATTGAGAACACACCATATACCAGGCTTTCTATTAAATGTTAGCAAATACAGTGTCTGCCCAAGTATTTGTCTTCTAAAACAAATAAACCTACATGACCATGCTTTGAAATAAAGGTTATATTAAATCAGATTTTATCTATGCCATGAAGCTATGACTCCTAATTCTCACTAAAATTATAATTCTAAAGGCATAGATATTGCTTGAAATAGTATTTTCAGAAAATTGCAGTGGATGACATAAATAAATAGCATGCCATGCTAAACTTTCCTATAAGAAAGAGCAGATCAAGTTATGATTGCCACGGGATGGGAATCTGAGAAGCTGATAGAGAGGTATTAGTCTCCCTGCAGGATCAAGCCATCAGTTCAAGAGAAAGGCATAGAGAATTCAAATACCATCCACACTTTTCCAGTGGCCAGTGATGTTCCCTCTGAGATAGTAAAGGATGACATGCATGGGTGGATTTCTGTAGGACAGTCATTTTCCACAGCAGCAATTTTTACAAGTTACCTAGTTAATTAGAGGGATACCAAAAGATGGCAGTATGATGGAAAGGTCCTGGAAAGCAGAGAAATATGTGAGGAAGTCAAAATTTCTAGATAAAATCTGCCTGAAGACCAGGTTCTATATAACATTCTATATAATCCTTAGGACATAGTAGGCACCTCATCAACTTGGTGAATTATTGACTAAATTAATGATATTATTATCATTTGCCATTGTAAGTAACATATTACATTCAGTCTTTCTTTGAATACATGTTGCTTTGATACCCATCATATTCAAAGTAATCTGATAAATTCTATTGATAATAAATACAAAGTAAAATGGACACAGTTCTGAACTCAAAGACTACAGAGTATAGTCAAGGACCCATAACAAGCTTACCCATATCTAATTTATAAAGAACTATAATGAATGCAAATACTTGACTGACGTAACATTCAAAGGAAAAAGTCACTGTCATCAGAAGAAAAACCAGTATCTACAATTTGATTATAAGCAAGAAAGAACTGAGATGGAAAGAACAGAGGGGCATTGGCTTCTAGGAGAAACAGTGCAGAATATGGTTGGGCCAGATTATAATGTATAGAAACAATGAATAATCATAAAAGGGGTTACAATTTACACAAGATCAAATCTTGAAAGCTTTGTAAATTATTCTTAATTTTCACTTTACTTGATGGTATAAAGAATCTGAAGGTCTGTGAGCAGTAGGGTCAGAATTAAGTGGCTGTGTAATGTTTAATGCGACAGCCATTTGTGATAGATAGAAAAGGAAGAATTCAAAAACCACATGCATATAAATAAATTTGATGGCCTAACAAAGGCCCATATTAATAAACTTTTTAAAAACTATTATCTCCCATGAATTTTAATGTAGGAAGATGTAATTGCATAAAAATAATACCTTGGTTCATATAAATTGGATATTTTATAGTAAACTCTTTAAAGTCAAACATTGTGTGTTTTAGCAATGTCAAAGGAGTAATAAAAAATCAATGTAATATTAGTACTCCTACCTTACATTATAGCAAACTCATAGCTATTATCGACTAAATGCTTTGAAAGTTCTTTAAGGAACATTATAATAGAGTTTTTAATGGAAAAAAAGAAGGTCAGTTTCACAGCAAGAGAGGTCTGCATCAAATGATGGAAGAAATTCACAGTTCGCTGCCTTTTCTATAGTGCATCTTCTGTTTCTTGCTTGAGTTTGGGGCAGATAACAGTGGCAGGTGGAGGTGGCAAAGGTCGAATTGCTCTGAAGGTGTTGAACTAAATCATTATATATATACACAAGAAATGATAGAAAAGGCATGAGCAGAATTCTCCAGGGAAAGAAACATTAAAATAAAAATTATTTGCCTCTGTCCTACAAAAAGCTAGATCTCTGTTGTCCTAATGTTGCAATCAGTTCTTGATTACCCACACTAATTGGAGAAGTAGTGGCACATTAATCTCAAGTTCGTTTATATGTGATGACTGACTCAAGGACACTTGATAATATCCATGGCCTGTTGAGCCTCTTTGAGGACCATGTTCTAATGATCCAATACCAGTATTCTATCACCAATTCTTAGGACTTGTAGAGTACCCTTCAGAAGACTGAAAAGGAGTGAAAAAAACAGAAAAAAAAAATGAATATTCCATTTTACTTCATTAACTATAGAGAACCAGGAAGGGCATAACAACAACTAAAATATAATTTTCACAGAATTCAGCTAAGATATACTGCCAAGGCAGCTGTGAATTTCATTCTATGATGGAAACAACGTTCTTTTCTAAAACTACAGAAAATAGAATAAAATCTAAATCTACTGTACAGTAGGTGCATTATGGTAGCATACTACCAGAGTGTGCTGCTTAAGTCGCTTCAGTCATGTCTGACTCTGTGCGACCCCATGGACTGCAGCCCACCAGGCTCCTCTGTCCATGGGGTTTTCCAGGCAAGAGTAATGGAGTGGGGTGCCATTGCCTTCTCCGCAGTTCTACCCAGTAGTTAGCAAAGCCTTGTGCTATGGAAAACAGACTGCCTCTGAGTGTGTCTGTCTTTCAGTATGGATGTCTAGGAAGTGAAAGTAATCATAGTCATACTCATAATTGTAAAAATAATAAATGCGACACCAAAATCTGAAGATTATATTTAAACTTCTTAATTTAAGCCCTTTGTTTAAAATAACGGGGAAACAGTTGCTTTATAAGTGATGAATAGGAAATCTCAAGATTTTTTAAAACTATTTAACCCAAGATTGTAAACTTAATCTAAACATCCCTTTAGAATAGGAAGTTCTTAAAACTGAACCTGTTCTGTTTTAACTAAAGCAATGCTTTGCCCATGATGCAGTTTTCCATTAAATCTTAACACATCTTTTCCTCTAAGTTTAAATTCTTTATCATTTTAATATCTGGTTTTGATAGATATGTGGCTTTGTGATACACAGGACAGTTTTGTTATTTCTAGAAGAGAGTCAGATAGCCCCAAAGCCTGTCAGGGAAGCCTAGGGGAGTGGTAAATGTGGTTCGCTTTTAAGGGAAAATCTTCCAGTGTGCCTGGTGTTGCAACCACTGACTTGCTCAAGGGGCAGGTAGAGAGATGGAAAGCAGAGTCTGCAAAGTGGTTGAAAGATAAGCAGTTGGGAAGGTAGAATCCCTGCTGTGAGAATGACAAGGCAACTTCTTGCAGGCTTGATGAGATTCTCACTTAATCAGGTGGCATCAAAGCACTGGGACCTGAAGACTAGGGAGCTTGTTCTCCCAGAAGGGCACTGCTGCATGTTATTTTCCCATGTATAAAGAAAATTGAAGCTTTTGAAATAGAAATGTTTAGGAATTTTGGAATCTTTTTTCTTAAACATTACCACCCTTGTAACAATCCAGTTACACATCTACTTTAATATGAATTAGAACAATATGGGAGAAGGAAATGGCAACCCACTCCAGTGTTCTTGCCTGGAGAATCCCAGGGACAGGGGAGCCTGGTGGGCTGCCATCTATGGGGTAGCACAGAGTCGGACACGACTGAAGCGACTTAGCAGCAGCAGCAGCAGAACAATATGGTCCTTCTGTACATGTTTTGTTATTGTTCCTGTTGTTGTTGATAAAAGTATAGATGGCATAGAGATATGGTGAAAACTTAATTGTTTTAACTGAAGATACTAAATTTGGGAAAGTGATAAGGCATTTTTCAAACCAAGGTTACTCTTCTACTTCATCCATCACTCATATAATACCTTCTATATCCTTGATGGTGGCTTTCTCCCATTATCTGTCTTTAGCATACGTCTCAAGATTGTATCTTTGGTCCTATTCTTATTGTTCCATCAGTTCAGTTCAGCTGGTCAGTCATGTTCGACTCTGCGACCCCATGAATCGCAGCACGCCAGGCCTCCCTGTCCATCACCAACTCCCAGAGTTCACTCAAACTCATGTCCATGGAATCGATGATGCCATCCAGCCATCTCATCCTCTGTTGTCCCCTTCTCCTGCCCCCAGTCCCTCCCAGCATCACAGTATTTTCCAATGAGTCAACTCTTCACATGAGGTGGCCAAAGTATTGAAGTTTCAGCTTTAGCATCAGTCCTTCCAATCAACACCCAGGACTGATCTCCTTTAGAATGGACTGGTTGAATTTCCTTGCAGTCCAAGGGATTCTCAAGAGTCTTCTCCAACACCACAGTTCAAAACCTTCAATTCTTCGGCGCTCAGCTTTCTTCACAGTCCAACTCCACATCCATACACGACCACTGGCAAAACCATAGCCTTGACTAGACGGACTTTGTTGGCAAAGTAATGTCTCTGCTTTTGAATATGCTATCTAGGTTGGTCATAACTTTCCTTCCAAGGAGTAAGTGTCTTTTAATGTCATTGTTCCATACCTGGAGCCAAAACAAAACATGACATAACAAAACAGAAAAGAAAGAACAATAAAAAACATTGACTATTTGCTCAAAAAATGTGGATGAGTTTCCCATTTGGGGTTCCCGCTATCCACATAAGCATAACCTCTCACTCAGATCCAAGCCCTGCCATCCACAGTGCCTGGAGGTCCACCCCTCTCCTTACTCCAGCCTTCAAGTCAGTCACTTCTTTGGACAAAAGCATCTAATAGCACAGAATGAATTCTAGAGGTTATAGCACACCTTGAAATATTCGAACTTTATAGCCCTTTCAATAAAAATATATTGATGATTTTCTTGGTATCCTGCATATTTTTATTTCCAAGCACACCTAGAACTCTCTTCTCAAACCTTGTCCTGCATTTTCGTCTTTGCTCCCACTTAAGATGCACAGTCTCCTCCCTCTATCTGGTGCATCCTCTATTTTCTTTCATGACTGATTCTTTCATTAATTCCTGCATGACTTTCTAGGTCATAAGATTCACTCTATTCTCAGTGTCCACAGTACTGTATTTAATTTTCCACTTCTATGTTCATTTTGCATTAAATCTGCTTAGATTCCCTCCCCTTTTTGAAAGGCTTGCCATTTAAAAAAATATTTAAATTTGTGCCATTAAATTGGCATTCACATTTCTTCATTGCTCTTTGCTATTTTTACTTTCAACTTATCTTTTGTACCCCACTTTTTGTCATTACTTTCAGTCTCAGGATAATTAAAGAACTATCCAGTCATATTTTTTTCTCTTCCCTTTTGCTTGAAGGAGGAAAGTGCTAGTGTAATGAGAATGAATGTGGTCAAAACATTTTGTGATCAGACAGAACTGGGTTTTGCATCCAGTGCTACTAGATATATAGACTTAGTTACTATTCTTATCACTTTCAGCCAATAGTTATAATACTTACAATTGAGGATTTTTAAAAGATAAATGTGTTAGGGGAAACAAACCGACTGAAACCACCCACCTTGGCCAAGCACCATAGTAACCATTTGCATGAGTTGTTTTAGGATCGGAAGTCCTGCTAAGGAACATGGAACTAATAAGCCACCCCAACCAGAAGAGTTCAGGAAAGGTCAAAAGGAGACACTGCATGTCCAACCATTTCCCAGAATCCTCCTCTTTGGCATCCATCTTGGCTGAACAAGGCATTAACCACCAGGAAGGATTCTGAATCAGATGATTGGCTAAAGACAACCCGGAAACAAATCCCATCACCATAAAACCCAAGACTTCCAGCCACATGGCAGAGCTGTTCTCCTGGGTTCCTTTACCCTATTTTCTCCACTCAGGTGCCCTTTCCCAGTAAAATCTCTTGCTTTGTCAGCAGATGTGTCTCCTCGGACAAGTCATTTCCAAGGGTTAGACAAAAGCCCAGTTTCAGGCCCTGGAAGGGAACCCCTTACTGCAGCAAATGCATTATTGCATGTTCAGGGCTTGGCCAATTAGAGGCATTAAAGTACATTATTTCCTTTCTTCTCTTGTTTATGTCTCAGTACAAGTAATGAAATAGGTAAACTTAATTATAAACCATGTAGAGAAAAACTCCCACTCTGGGCTTTAATTACAGCACTAAGAATATTATTTTATGATTCATACTTAACAATGTTAATATCCCACATGTTTGCTTGTGAAGAACAAGGCTGTATGATGTAAAAGACCTGAGTTCCAATCCCAGCTATGTCACTCCCTTGCTGTACGACTGGACAAGTTAATTAAACTGAATTTCAGCTTCAGTCCAGTTCAGTCGCTCAGTCGTGTCCGACTTTTTGCGACCCCATGAATCACAGCACGCCAGGCCGCCCTGTCCATCACCAACTCCCAGAGTTCACTCAAACTCATGTCCATCAAGTCGGTGATGCCATCCAGCTATCTCATCCTCTGTCATCCCCTTCTCTTCCTGCCCACAATCCCTCCCAGCATCAGAGTCCTTTCCAATGAGTCAACTCTTCACATGAGGTGGCCAAAGTACTGGAGTTTCAGCTTTAGCATCATTCCTTCCAAAGAACACCCAGGACTGATCTCCTTTAGAATGGACTGGTTGGATCTCCTTGCAGTCCAAGGGACTCTCAAGAGTCTTCTACAACACAACAGTTCAAAAGCATCAATTCTTCAGTGCTCAGCTTTCTTCACAGTTGAACTCTCACATCCATACATGATACTGGAAAAACCCATAGCCTTTGCTACATTGATGTTTGTTGGCAAAGTAATGTATCTGCTTTTGAATATGCTATCTAGGTTGGTCATAACTTTCCTTCTAAGGAGTAAGCATCTTTTAATTTCATGGCTGCAATCACCATCTGCAGTGATTTTGGAGCCCCCCAAAATAAAGTCTGACACTGTTTCCACTGTTTCCCCATCTATTTCCCATGAAGTGATGGGACCAGATGCCATGATCTTTGTTTTCTGAATGTTGAGCTTTACATATCTGTAAAAAGTCAGTGTAATAATGCTTATCCCTCAAAGAATCTTTGAAGATTAAATAAGATACAGTTTGATTCACATTCATACCTATGTATGTATTGATCACAATTCTTGAAGTAAATAGTCTATTGTTTGATTGTTGCATAAAGTTGAGTAACATAGCATTCAGAATTAACATGAAATTTTGTAAAATAATCAAATCAGTCCTAATAGGAGTCTATAGAAAACATTTCTCTCTATAATGTGCTTCTCTTATAGAATAAGAAACAAATGGGGTGGGGGAGGCTCAAGAGGGAAGGGGTAATTTATATACATATATATATATATATAAAATTATGACTGATTCACATTGTTGTATGGCAGAGACAAACACAAGAAAAAAAAAGAAACAAAATCATAGCCTATTTAATATCTTACAATCTTGCACACATTCTTTTCTCTTCATTCTATTTTTATCCATTTTTCTCTAGTTCCTTGTGAATTTGACTTCACATAGGCATCTACTTCTTACTACTGTCTTCTGATATTTTCATGGTTTACAACTCTGACTGCACATTAGAATCAACTGAAGAACTGTAGAGAAAATATGAATATCTACATTTTAGATAAATTGGGGATCTCACCAAGGTTCTTAAACTTTATTATGAATCAGATTCATCTGGAGAGCCTCAGAAAACATAAGTTTCTGGGATTCATCCCGAGTTTCTGATTTAGTAGGTATTTCCAACAAATTCTAAGGTGATGCTGATTCTACTGGTCCAGGGAATGCTTTTGAGAACTACTGCACTAAGGGGTAAGACTCTGATCTTAATATTTTTATAAAAAATTCTCTCATGATCCTGATCATACCCAGAGATGAGAATTCCAGTGTTAGCCTTCACTTGGCTTTAAAATCTACTGATTTTACCTTTCATTGCTGTGCCGACCATTACCCACAGCCTGGACCTGCTGTCTTTGGTTGTCAAGATAGTACTGTCAGCATATCATCCATGCATTAATCCACTCATCCATGCAACCACCTGTTCAATAAACACTTACAATGAAATAAACTTCTTACCATGAGAATTTCAGGAGCTGGTGAAGAAGACTAACAAACACAAATTTTAGTATAATATAAATGTGTTTAACTTGGGATATTGTTATTGTTGTTTAGTCACTAAGTCAGGTCCAACTCTTTGTGACTTCAGTGACTGTATCCCTTCAATCTCCTCTGTCCATGGGATTTCCCAGGCAAGGATACTGGAGTGGGTTATTATTTCCTATTCCACGGGATCTTCCTGACCCAGGGATCAAACCTGCATCTCCTGCATTGCAGGTGGATTTGAGCCATCAGCAAAGCCCCAATTTGCGGTGCAGGATTGGAGAAAAAGACTCTTTCTGACTTCATAGATCTCATGATGTTGATGTCAATTCTCAAATTATAAGTACAGATTCAACAAGTTAGCCAAGTAGGGCATGGCACTAAAACACTTTTTGGTTTTGTTTTAATGTTTATTTGCTTAGAAGAATGGCACAAATTAAATTATAAATATTTTATTCCTTAAATGATAAATTTTATGATGAAAGATGTTAACTATGTCATCTAGGCTGACTGTGAGATACTTGGGTGGGATATGGGTGAGAAAAGGAAAAATGAATTTTGTGAAACTATACTGAAATTCAGTCCAAGTTTTAACATCTGTCAGCACAAATTCACATTCTATAACTCAGAATAATCCTTACTTAGCAAAAAGAACAATAGGACAGAAGTGCAACAGTTTTCATCTAACTTTATCATAGTTATTTATCACTGAGCCCTTCCAGTGCCCCCACTGTACTTGGCTTCTGGAGTTACTTATGTTTGGTCAGTGCTATGAAGATAGGCTGTAAATCAGCCTCCACTTTCTGACTCCACTGGTGCCACTGAAAAAATAATTAGCACCTGCACCCCAGGCTCAGATTGCAACTCCACTGCCTGTGTATGCATCATTCCAAGTACAAACCAAACTGTTTCTGCTGCCTGCTCTGACTACCTGCTATCCCGACCCTACACCATTTATCTAAACATATGGTTCAGAAGTCATCTAAGATGTGACAGACAATGTAACAGCTTTTTTGAAAGCCTCAGTTCATGCGCCTGTTCATTTGAATGCTCAGTGCCAATTCTGTGCTCCTTTGTAGTGCTGTCTGCCTACCTGCTAAATTGTTGCTGCCAGTTCCCATATTCTTGCTATTAACAATGGCTGCTGTTGCCATGTCTTCATTTTAAATATCTGAGGTGACTACGCAGTTCAAATACACTTGTGATAAACATAAAAATGCTTAATTTGTTCCCATGACTCCAGTGCTGAAGTAAATAATATCTGCATTGCTCCTGTCTGACACCTGCAGTGAACATTCAAATGTTTCACCTGCTTCAGTTTCTAATTCCATTTCCCAGAAACATTTAACGTGTCTGTGTGTGCCAAGATGTTTTCATTAATAATCTCAAAT
The DNA here is from genome assembly GCF_000754665.1 of Bison bison bison. Classification (NCBI taxonomy): domain Eukaryota; kingdom Metazoa; phylum Chordata; class Mammalia; order Artiodactyla; family Bovidae; genus Bison; species Bison bison. Next base: position 874,223 of record NW_011494731.1, on the reverse strand, counting down.
TAACCTCAATTAATTTACAGTATAAGAAAATAATAGTGTACACATTTGTTTGTAATGCATGCAATGCAAACCAAGTATTTTGGGCATATATCTACAATACTAAGTGGAACACTTACAGAATCAAAGAATCACAGAGTTTTAGAAAGACCTTGGATATGATCTAGTAACTTACATACACATGAGGATATTGAGATGCAATAAAGTTATGTAACACAGACCTTTAATAGAACTGAAATTCAATATATTCCAACTTTGCATCCAGAAATCTTTTTATTAAGCTCAATTTTCAAAGTGCTTTTAAAAACAAAACCTTCCTAATATGGCAAAGTTAATGTGTAGAACTAACCCAGAGATTGAACCCGGGTCTCCTTCATTGCAAGCAGATTCTTTATCATCTGAGCAACCTGGAAGCCTAATATTGGCATGCAGGTTTGCCGGGGTCCAGCCCCGGCTGATCCAGGGTATTTGAAGGAGAGACGGTGTAGGCGACCTATTTATTTAAATATTTATCAAGAATATAAAGAGTAATAGAATGAGGATAGCTCAGTGAGGAAATTCAGTGGAGAAAAGAGGCTGAAATAAGGATAGCTCAGCAGGAAAATTCAGTGAAGAAAAGAGGCTGAATAAAATTCCAAAGCAGGGAATTAACGTCACCTACGAAGGCCGCAGGCGTCCTCCTGTTCTCCCAAAGGAGAGGAGACACTAAGGCCTCCCTGGTCAGATCTTAGAAGCCCAGGCAAAATTAGTAGGCTTGACGAGCTTCCCCGCCTCAGAGGAAAAATTCAGCCAGAAGGTGAAAGAAGGAACGACATGGGGAGACCAAATTTTGGTGAACAAAAGGGTGTACTTTATTTTCCAAAGTAGTTTTATACCTTAAGTTGTGCATAGAGGATAATGGGGGAAGGGGTGGAGTCATGCAAGGACAGCAGTTCCTGGTCCTAATCGAAGCCAGGCTTTCAAACTTATCATATGCAAAAGTTCAGGTGATTTACATCATCTTCTGGCCAGGAGGCCTGTTAACATTTTAAGAAACTTATTTTTCTCTAAAGGTGATTATTCTAAAGTCAGGCGCCAGCCTCCAAAAAAGCACTGGACAAAGCTGCATTCCTATAGGGCAAAGGTGAGGTGGGCTCAATCAAGAAAAGAATTAACTCAAGGGTCCAAGGTTACAAACATTGAGGCTACTACTTACATTTCTATACACCCGTTATATCAGTCCATACACTGCCAAGGACACAGTAGGTAAGGGGTATGGAGACTTGGCAGCAAACATTGGCCCAATAAGTGAAAAACCCTTCACATTTACAATTTCTAATCAATCTTTTAACTACTCAAAGGAATCTGTGTTTAGACAGTTTAGAACATCTCCTGCCTCTCACAGTTGGGAGGCTCTGAACAATCACATATGGCCAGAAAAACCTATTCAGGCAGGCTAGAGGATTTCCAAAGGAGTTTGTAGGTTGAAACACTGTCACACCCAGGAATTATTAACTGGAGCTGTAAGCTAACTCTTTTTTCAGAGAGAGGTAGTGGGGGACAGCCCCCCATAAAGTCAGAGGTGTAGGTGAAAGCACAAAGCAGAAAGTAGGCAGACTCTGGTTTGGGGGGTAGATGCTCGAGAATTTCCAGGGGGACTCCTGAGGCTTGATCCCGCCTTTGCGTATATCAAGCCTCCTTCCTCACGACCTTTGCCACGGGTGGAGTTCCTCATGCTGGCTCCCGGCAGTGATAGAATTCCAGTTGAGCTGTTCCAGATCTTGAAAGATGATGCTGTGGAAAGTGCTGCACTTAATATGCAATATGCACTCAATATGCAATATGCCGGCTCCCAGCATCGGTTCTTTACTACAAGTGCCAACTGGGAAGACTCAAAATAAAATTATATATTATCTAATTAAAATGTCTACTTCTAAAAATCTTCGATGCTGAACTCCTGCAAAATCAAAAGTGTATACTTTAACTCTTATTCATGTTCATTTGTTAAAGCTGCTTGTATAAGGTCATTGTAATTTATTCATTCTGCTTTAATGATTCCATTTCTCCACTTTTTATTTTACAACAGTATTCACTTGTCTCTTTGGAGCATCACAGACAGCTGCAGAGGAGAAATCCAACTGCATATTGGCAGGAACCCACAGACATATAAGGCTGTTTGGGGTACAATCATAGTTTAATTTAGGTTAATGAGGAAACACACCAGAGTTTGCTTGTCAGGAATCTGGCCACCATTTTTGCTGAATATTTATGCCCTTTCAAATGTCTACTATTCTTAAGAAAAAGAAGTTGTTTTTTTTTTTAATCTATTTAACACTATATATATTTAAAAAGTGGGAGTTTCCTCACTGTTCCTTTCCACTTTAGAGACCAAGGTTGTCTAGTTCAAGCAGAAATTTTGCAGATGAGAAAACAAATACTGAGAGATTAGGGATACTGGCAAAGTCACACAGTTACTTCATTACAAAACTAAATTTCAGGATCCTCAGTTGATTCTGATTACCATTGGAATATATTGTTTTTAACAGGCATTATTAAGCAAAAATATTTCAAATTATTTTTTCTGAATTCGTAGACAAAGTAATGCAAAATCCATGACTCCTACTTCCCTCTCACCCACTCACTTCACCTAAACTACCAGAATGCTCTCACAATATACTGTGATGATCTAAAGCCATTCAATAATTATTTTCTGCTCTATTTTTTTAAGGACAGAATGGTATGGACCTAACAGAAGCAGAAGCTATTAAGAAGAGGTGGTAAGAATACACAGAAGAACTGTACAAAAAAGATCTTCATGACCCAGATAATCACGATGGTGTGATCACTCACCTAGAGTCAGACATCCTGGAATGTGAAGTCAAGTGGGCCTTAGAAAGCATCACTACGAACAAAGCTAGTGGAGGTGATGGAATTCCAGTGGAGCTATTTCAAATCCTGAAAGATGATGCTGTGAAAGTGCTGCCCCCAATATGCCAACAAATGTGGAAAACTCAGCAGTGGCCACAGAACTGGAAAAGGTCAGTTTTCATTCCTATCCCAAAGAAAGGCAATGCCAAAGAATGCTCAAACTACCGCACAATTGCACTCATCTCACACGCTAGTAAAGTAATGCTCAAAATTCTCCAAGCCAGGCTTCAGCAATATGTGAACTGTGAACTTCCAGATGTTCAAACTGGTGGTAGAAAACACAGAGGAACCAGAGATCAAATTGCCAACACCTGCTGGATCACTGAAAAAGCAAGAGAGTTCCAGAAAAACATCTCTTTCTGCTTTATTGACTATGCCAAAGCCTTTGACTGTGTGGATCACAATAAACTGTGGAAAATTCTTCAAGAGATGGGAATACCAGACCACCTGACCTGCCTCTTGAGAAACCCATATGGAGGTCAGGAAGCAACAGTTAGAACTGGACGTAGAACAACAGACTGGTTCCAAATAGGAAAAGGAGTAGGTCAAGATTGTATATTGTCACCCTGCTTATTTAACTTCTATGCAGAGTACATCATGAGAAATGCTGGGCTGGAAGAACACAAGCTGGAATCAAGATTGCGGGGAGAAATATCAATAACTTCAGATATGCAGATGACACCACCCTATGGCAGAAAGTGAAGAGGAACTCAAAAGCCTCTTGATGAAAGTGAAAGTGGAGAGTGAAAAAGTTGGCTTAAAGCTCAACATTCAGAAAACAAAGATCATGGCATCCGGTCCCATCACTTCGTGGGAAATAGATGGGGAAACAGTGGAAACAGTGTCTGACTTTATTTTTGGGGGCTCCCAAATCACTGCAGATTGTGATTGCAGCCATGAAATTAAACGATGCTTACTCCTTGGAAGGAAAGTTATGACCAACCTAGATAGCATATTCAAAAGCAGAGACATTACTTTGCCAACAAAGGTCCATCTAGTCAAGGCTATGGTTTTTCCAGTAGTCATGTATGGATGTGAGACTTGGACTGTGAAGAAAGCTGAGTGCCAAAGTATTGATGCTTTTGAACTGTGGTGTTGGAGAAGACTCTTGAGAGTCCCTTGGACTGCAAGGAGATCCAACCAGTCCATTCTAGGAGATCAGCCCTGGGTGTTCTTTGGAAGAAATGATGCTAAAGCTGAAACTCCAGTACTTT
>NW_011494731.1:850714-870005 GCF_000754665.1 Bison bison bison | reverse complement strand
CTGAAACTCCAGTACTTTGGCCACCTGATGCGAAGAGTTGACTCATTGGAAAAGACTCTGATGCTGGGAGGGATTGGGGGCAGGAGGAGAAGTGGATGACAGAGCATGAGATGGTTGGATGGCATCGCCGACTCGATGGACGTGAGTCTGAGTGAACTCCGGGAGTTGGTGATGGACATGGAGGCCTGGCCTGCTGCAATTCATGGGGTCACATAGAGTCAGACACGACTGAGCAACTGAACTGAACTGAATTGAATGTCATCACTCAATTGAGTGTCATCTTTATTTTTCTAAGAATCTTAAAATTAGACTCTGTTTCTAAGAGTTTGTCTTGTATGATCTCTCTCGTACTTTATTAACCTTCAGCATTTTCCACTGTATTATTCAACTAACCTCTCCTTGAGCACTTTCAGTAGCAGGAAACTTTGTGAGGCAAGCTTTCCTTTGTTAATCAGCTCTAACAGATTTTTATTTTATTTATGCTTACTATGAGCAAGGTGATATACTAAAGCATTATGCCAATTAAAAAGGAAATTACAATTGGTGATATCAGTAGTTCATAGTCTAGCTGAGGACAAAAGAAGGCTTGTATGTACATAAGCATGATATGAATTAAAAAGGATTTAGATGAAGTAACAAGAGCTAGAATTTCTTGAGTCATTTCTCTGTGCCAGACACTGTCCATGTAGCTGTGATGTGGTAAGTGCTCATGGAGGTAAAGACAGCCATCCTCTAAATATTACTCATGAGGAGATCAGAGCTTGGAATGCCAGATGCTATCTCAAAGCCACACAATGTGTTATTGGTGAATCTAGAATCTAAACCAAAGAAAGAAAGAAAGAAAGACAGTCGCTCAGTCGTGTCCGACTCTTTGCGACCCCATGGACTGTAGTCTACCAGGCTCTTCTGTCCATGGGATATTCCAGGCTGAATATTAGAGTGGGTTGCCATTTCCTTCTCCAGGGGATCTTCCCGACTCAGGGACTGAACCTGGGTCTCCCACATTGTAGCCAGATGCTTTACCATCTGAGCCACCAGGGAAGTCAACCTAAACCAAAGTCTGTGTCTAATCAACATTTTGGCACTAAGGTGTTTTGCCAATCTTAAAGGGAAAGGGTGATTAGTAGAATTGGAGGTGGGGTTAAACAAATTCACAATGAGAGAATAAAATCCACAAAAGCAGAAAGAAAGAAATATTTGATCAGAAACAATAAAAGTGTTTCAATTTCAAGAAAGATGAGTGTGAAGGGACAAGTAGGAAACATCGGCTGCTGTCAGATTACAGAGAACCTGGACCACCCACCCACAGTATGTGTTGGTTATTGAGGAGCTATTATAATTTTTGAGCACAAATGACATGGCAGAGTAAAATTCAGGGATATTAATTTTGGAGGAGTTTAAGAAAAATGTTGGGTTAAGCCAGAGACAGAGAGGCACATAAATTCAGTGGTGGCAGGGACAATGAAAGTGATTTTTTTTTTCCATGGACCAACATATTTCTCACCACATTTTTGTATTCTTGATCATATTTATGACTTCTGGGCTGACAGAGGATATGTGCTCTGATATTTTTTAACAACTTAATACAAGGTTATAAGAAAAACAATATACTTTAATGTATTTGTTCCAAAATGTCAAAGTTGTCTTATGCCCTACTTGTTAAATATTCTATTCTGGAAACCTGGCATATAAATGAATATGTATTTTATGTACTTTACAATAATAGCACCTAGAAAGCAACTATATAATAGATATGGTAATACTTTCAGGATTTATGCAAAGGCATGAGAAAATTTCCTAAATGCATAGGAATGCATGATTGCATTTGATTAAGTGATTTATGATACAGATATATAAAGTGTTTATGGTTTGACAACAGAAGTACAAAAATTTTTAAGTCCAGTACTATAGTTAAATAATAGGAATGGATTATACCATTATTAGACAGTTTATAATATTAAAATGGATATAAACTCTTATCCTTAACCTGTATCCTGAAACCACTTGTCAGAATACAATAATAAAACCATATATAATAAAAACTATATTTTGATGACCTTTATGTATATATATTTATATTTCACATGAAAGCTGGATGCTAAGACAATTGTTTTGTTACCAATTGATCCTTGTAAATACATTCAAGATTAAAGTCAAAATTCCTAAGAATGTGCACACTGCATGAACCATCAGGTTCCAGCCTTCTAAGTACACAGTAACGACTATATGCCAGAATGTAGCTGCAAGCATGTTTGTCATACCTTTGCTAATATTAAAGAAAATTTGAGGATTCATTGAGTAAATGATGCTCTAACACCTTAGAGATTATTTTGGTTTGCACTTAATAAATAGGAAGTATTTTAAATAATCCAAGTGGAGAATCTAGGCAGTAGGATAATAAATAGGAAACAATAAACTGTATCATTTCTAATGCATTTAATATGTTAGTACCAGTTTTCACTGTTTGGTAGTTTCATAGTTTTTTATGCTTTTATTCATTTAGCAAATTTTCTCCATTGGGACATATCTTGGAAAGGTATCTTTTAAGACTTTTTGTGTGAACTACAGTGAGTCCTTTTGGTTTCCATCTTTGAGGCTATTTAATTCACTGCAATTTTCTTCAATCATGTTACTGATTATCGCTTTCACCCCAAATTTTCTATTTCAGATACTTGTTTTCTCCATATGTACCAGCTTCTCACTGGTTATTTTCACTCATTCTTAAGCATTCTGAAGAAATAAATTATACTTCTAAACTACTCATTTAGTTTTCTATATTGTTTACTTATCTTTATAAGTCCCTTGATAGTCATATTTCATTGTGATACATTTAGTTCCTTTCCGTCACCCATGCCACACATATTAAAGTGGTATTTTTTTCATCTCCATGTATATCCTCTTCATGGTGTTTGTTTCTCTCTCAAGGTAGAACTTCTATGTGTTATTGAGGATGCTAATAGAATTCTGAGTAATTCTCTGAGTCTTTAGTAAGTAATTTTCAAAAGAATATATGATCCTTACTATAAGTCTTCAAGATTATGTTTCCATTTTTAGATGCTCATTATAGTTTGTCAGTTGCTTTGCTTGTTTAAAAAAGAGATATGTATACTCCATTTGGCCTGAGTCCTTATTCAGTTGTGTCTTGATCACATCTTTTTCACAGACGCAGCTTAATAAGCATGTTTAAATGCATAATTTCCAGCTTGATCTCTAGTGTCTAATGAGCATTCTTGGATCAAGATTATCCTGTTAGTATAGTATAGTTGTTAAGAGCATGAATTTTGAAACCGGAGCTTGAGTTATTTCACTAGCTATTTGAACGTGAACAAGTTACCTGAACTTCTCATGACTCAATCTCCTCATTTAAAATAAAAATAATAATAATCCCTACTTTACTGGTTGTTCTGAGAGTTAACTATGTTAACATGCATTAAGTGCTTAGAATAACACTTGTCACACAGGAAACATTACAAAAAGTGTTGACTACTATTTTTACCCCACCCCTTATTCCTTGGCTCTCTGAAACTCTAATCATGAGTTAGAAAGGAGAAGAAAAAGGAGAGTCTCAAGTATACAGTGATCTCTACCCCAACCTGTAGCATAAGGATTGCTGAGCCCAAACCTTTGGAGAAGAGACTTGGCCATCTCACCCAACACTTTTCCATCTACTGTACTATGTCTTATCCAGATGCATTTTGCTATGTAGCATTTTAAGGTGGTTATTTAGAGGTACTCATGAAGATAATGATGGTGGTATGAGGACAAAACACTTTGGGTCACTCAGTATGCAGCATATACACTATAGGAATAGCATGCATTTTAAATGTTTATTTCTTATTTTTTTTTTTTTGAGCCAAAGACCATACCTGAGGAAGGAATAGATCCATTTCTTCTTTTTTTTTAATTATTATTTATTATTCATTTTATTTTATTTTAAAAAATTTTTATTTTATTTTATTTTTTAACTTTAAAATATTGTATTGGTTTTGCCATACATCAACATGAATCCGCCACAGGTATACATGTGTTCCCCATCCTGAACCCACCTCCCACCTCCCTCCCAATACCATCCCTCTGGGTAGTCCCAGTGCACCAGCCCCAAGCATCCAGTATCATGTATCAAACCTGGACTGGCGACTCATTTCATATATGATATTATACATGTTTCAATACCTTTTTCCCAAATCATCCCACCCTCTCCATTTCCCACAGAGTCCAAAAGACTGTTCTATACATCAGTGTCTCTTTTGCTGTCTCGTATACAGGGTTATTGTTACCATCATTCTAAATTCCATATATATACGTTAGTATACTATATTGGTGTTTTTCTTTCTGGCTTACTTCACTCTGTATAATAGGCTCCAGTTTCATCCACCTCATTAGAACTGATTCAAATGTATTCTTTTTAATGGCTGAGTAATACTCCATTGTGTATATGTACCACCGCTTTCTTATCCATTCATCTGCTGATGGGCATCTAGGTTGCTTCCATGTCCTGGCTATTATAAACAGTGCTGCGATGAACATTGGGGTACACGTGTCTCTTTCCATTCTGGTTTCCTCAGTGTGTATGCCCAGCAGTGGGATTGCTGGATCATAGGCAGTTCTATTTCCAGTTTTTTAAGGAATCTCCACACTGTTCTCCATAGTGGCTGTACTAGTTTGCATTCCCACCAACAGTGTAAGAGGGTTCCCTTTTCTCCACACCCTCTCCAGCATTTATTGCTTGTAGACTTTTGGATCGCAGCCATTTTGACTAGTGTGAAATGGTACCTCATGGTGGTTTTGATTTGCATTTCTCTGATAATGAGTGATGTTGAGCATCTTTTCATTGTTTGTTAGCCATCTGTATGTCTTCTTTGGAGAAATGTCTATTTAGTTCTTTGGCCCATTTTTTGATTGGGTCATTTATTTTTCTGGAATTGAGCTGTAGGAGTTGCTTGTATATTTTTGAGATTAGTTGTTTGTCAGTTGTTTCATTTGCTATTATTTTCTCCCATTCTGAAGGCTGTCTTTTCACCTTGCTTATAGTTTCCTTTGTTGTGCAGAAGCTTTTAAGTTTAATTAGGTCCCATTTGTTTATTTTTGCTTTTATTTCCAATATTCTGGGAGGTGGGTCATAGAGGATCCTGCTGGATCCATTTCTTTTTTTTTTAATTTTATTTTTAAACTTTATAATATTGTATTGGTTTTGCCAAATATCGAAATGAATCCACCACAGGTATACATGTGTTCCCCATCCTGAACCCTCTTCCCTCCTCCCTCCCCATACCAACACTCTGGGTTGTCCCAGTGCACCAGCCCCGAGCATCCAGTATCGTGCATCGAACCTGGACTGGTGACTTGTTTCATACATGATATTATACATGTTTCAATGCCATTCTCCCAAATCTTCCCACCTCTCCCTCTCACAGGATGTCACTTTTGCCATTGTTGTATGTTTGTTGATTGAGTCCTGTTTTTGGTCATTTGTTGATTTTTTAATTAGATTCACCATAATTTTTATTAGTAGAAATGTTTCCTAAATATTATTAATAAGTTGAATATCAGGTCTAGTTTTGGAGTTTCATTCTTTTTTTTTATTTGTTCATGTTTTTATAAAATTTTAATGGGAATTTGGAAGAAGCAGTAGCAAGTGTTGCTAGTTAGATGCAAATGTTAACAGGTTACCTATAAGGTATAGATTTATGCAAGAGTTTGGAATGAGATTTTCTTTACCCTCTCTCAAAGCAAGAGAAATGGAATGAAGTGCTAATGATTTATACTGCAAAACATTTCACACTCCTTAGGAATATTGCATTTCTGATGCTTATTAACTTTCTTGCCAAGAGTCCATTAATATACCCAGTATGAATTCTGTAGTAAGCTAGATGAAATTTAAGCAGATAGACGATTGATAGATAGACAGGTAGATAGATGATTGATAAGATAGATACTTAATGACAATTGATTATAGATGATCTATTTATAATTAATAGATAGATATAGATAGGTAATTGATAGATACTTGATAGAATTAGAGAATAAATGAAGGAGGTGGTTGAGAAGGGGAAGAGAAGATTCCTGTGTTTTTAGTTTCAGCTATTGGGTCCTGCATTGTCATTTAGTGGGATAACAAATCGTAACAATCTGCACAGAGGTTTGATGATAAGTCAAATTTTGAATATTGGAGGAGGAAATGGCAACCCACTCCAGTGTTCTTGCCTGGAGAATCCTATGGACAGAGAAGCCTGGTAGGCTGCAGTCCATGGGGTCACACAGAGTCGGACACGACTGAAGCGACTTGGCAGCGGCAGCAAATTTTGAATATACTGAATTTGATATGCTAGTAGGGCATCTTATGGAAATTGGCAGTAAACTATTGGAAAGGAGAAGAATATGATCACATTAAATCACAAATTATTTAATAAATACTTACTATAACATAAATGTGTCAGACACTGAACCAAGATCTGTGATATGACAAGACCTAAGACAAAATCCACTCTTTGTCTTCTACTGGAGACTTATAATTCAGCAGAATGAGTCAGGACAAACTCTGCAGGATGCCATTGACAAAAATAACAACTTAGGTTTTACTGATTGCTTTTTTGTTTTTGCTTTGTATTATTTACTTGTTTGTTTATAAATCAGAGCAGAATATACCAGAGGTTGTAAAAGGATATGTAAGAGAAAGTGACAATCAGTTCCTTCCAGTTTCTTGTGGATATGAACTCAAAGTTCTAAATATGTGGAATGAGAGATAAGAAATCTTCTAGGAAGAACAACCCCAAACTGAGGACTCGCTGTGTTTTATAGCACTTTAGGCTGAAAGTTCTACATTAACTCTCAAGGGTCTATATAAGGGAATTTTTGTTGTATCACAATTACACATTTGCATTCCACTTCTTAACATGTCACTATTTCTACTTAAAGTTTCAACAGACAGTCCTGGTCATCTAATCACAGACAGTCCATAGGCAATAAGCATCCTAATAGGTTATATTCTTTTATATGTTTCATATAAGACAGAGTAGTACAGGGGGCTAGAATCTAGTGCCTGGCTCTTTCCTTAACCCAATTCCAATTGGTTACAATACTTACTTATTGGAAGACCTCAAGGATCTTGAAAAACTATATTGATGCCCTCTCTCTCTTTTACTTTCTCTCTCTCTCTCTCTCTCTCTCTCTCACACACACACACACACACACACACACACACACACACTCACAACCTGGAAGTCTAAGCTCTTTTTTTGGGTCTTCCAACTGATTGTCAGACCATGCAAATGCAAATTATTCAGGATAATCTCCTTTACTTAAAGGCAACTGATTAAGGAGTACATTTACATCTGCAAAGTCCCTTCAGCAACATACAGATTGTTGTTGCTCAGCTGTTAAGTTGTATCTGAGTCTTTATGATCCATTGAACTGAAGCATGCTGGGCTTCCTTGTCCTTTACTATCTCCCAGAGTTTGCTCAAACTCATGTCCATTGAATTGGTGATGCTATCTAACCATCTCATCCTCTGTCATCACCTTCTCCTCCTGCTTTCAGTCTTTACCAGCATCAGGGTCTTTTCCAGTGAGTTGATTCTTCACATCAGGTGGCCAAAGTATTGGAACTTTAGAATCAGTTCTTCCAATGAATATTCAGGGTTGATTTCATTTAGAATTGACTGATTTGATCTCCTTGCAGTCCAAGGGACTCTCAAGAGTCTTCTCCAAAACCACAGTTCAAAAGCATCAATTATTTAGTGCTCAGCCATTTTTATGGTCCAACTCTCACATCTATACATGACTACTGGAAAATCCACAGCTTTTACTACATGGACCTTTGTCAGCAGAGTAATGGCTCTGCTTTTGAAGACACTGTCTAGGTTTGTCATAGCTTTTCTTCCAAGGAGCAAGCATCTTTTACTTTTGTGACTGCAGTTAACATCCACAGTGATTTTGGAGCTCAAGAAAATAAAGTTTGTCACTGTTTCCATTGTTTCCACATCTATTTGCCATGAAGTGATGAGACTGGATTCCATGATCTTCGTTTTATGAATGTTGAGTTTTAAGCCAGCTTTTTCACTCTCTCCTTTCACCTTCATCAAGTGGCTCTTTAGTTCTCTTCACTTTCTGCCATAAAGGTGGTATCATCTGCATTTCTGAAGTTGGTGCTATTTCTCCTGGCAATCTTAATTCCAGCTTGGGATTCATCCAGTCTGGCATATCACATGATGTACTCTGCATATAAGTTAAATAAACAAGGTGACAATATACAGCCTCATGGGTCAGATGGTAAAGACTCTGCCTGCAATGTAGGAGACCTGAGTTCAATCCCTGGGTCAGGAAAATTCCCTGTAGATGGAATGGCAACCCACTACAGAACCTTGCTTAGAGAATTCTATGGACAGAGGGGCCTGGAAGGCTACAGTCCATGGAATACCAAAGAGTTGGGCACGACTGAGCTACTAACATACTACATTTGTAAGGTTACCTGAAAACTTTACATATTAATTCCACTAACTTTTCACTAGGAAAAATGTAATCATAAGACCCTACATTGTTACAAAGGATACAATGACTGGCAGTCTTCAACTGATAGTTGTGTACCCAGCTAAAACTCCATTACCTGCATTGATTATAAATTGCATATAAAACATTTTATAAAGTCATGTTGCTTTGTCTAGTAAAGATCCATCTCTTTTTTTTTTTTTTTTCCTTCATTTGGTTCTTCAATATAATCATTAGAATTTCTAATCTTTTCTATATAGTTTTCTGTATAACTTGCTTCTCCCCAGCTGCCATTTCTGGACTTCCTTCTTAGCCGTCTTTCACTATGCCTCAATTTTTCCCTTTCTGGTAATACAAATATTTCATTTTTTAAAACAAAATTTATAATGAAAGCATCCACATCACATACTTCAATTAATTTTGCCCCACATCCATCCTTCTATCATTTATATCCTTTAGAGCTCAGATAGTAAAGAATCTGCCTGCCATGCAGGAGACCCAGGTTCAATACCCGGATCAGGGAGATACCCTGGAGAAGCGAATGGCAACCAATTCCAGTATTCTTACCTGGAGAATCCCATGGACAGAGGAACCTGGTCATCTACAGTCTATGAGGTCACAAAGAGTTGGACACAACTGAGCGACTAACACACACATACATACATATATATGTATATATCATTTTAATTTTACTAATGTATTATTTACTTTCTTTTTCAAAGTTTTTATTGGTATTAACCAAATGAAGTTTTCTCTCTTCTTCTTTCTCTTCATCTCTTTAGTCTCTTTAGTAAGATAGAGTAAATAAAACAAAATTCACTAGTTTAATAAGATATTGAAGTTTTGCTATGGTAAACATCCTTAGCAAAACTTTATCTTATAGACACTTCATTAGAAAGCTAATTTAACATTTAAAGTTTCCTCTTAGTATAATATATCCAGTAAATACATGGTAATATCTTGCTGGATAGAATGAGTAATTACAGCCAGCACATCAGGATTTGTTGATACCTTTTTTCTGAGAGAACTGGCTCTTTGAGAGGAGGATAAAAGATGAAAAAATACTGACATCATGATGGTGGAGGTAGGGGACAGGAAAGAAAAGAAATGAAAGGAGAAATCATGTAGAGAATGATTTTGCCAGAAGCCCATCTGAGATTTATCCCATTTGGACTCAAAGAGAACAATCCTAGAAGAACATAAAAGCCTTTGTAATAACTATTGACTTCTTTTTTATCAATGGTTTTAAGATTGTTTTTATATTGGTACCTCACCAAACTTTGATGATCTACCAAGAGAATTACATTAGAATTCTTCATCTTCCCCAGTGAAGTGTAACCTTCAGAAGAATAAAGAGCTCTCTTTCATTTCAACACTTAGCACTACTCCAGGCACTATTGTATGAAATATTTAATAAATAAATATTTCATGAAGTGGACCAAGTTTTGAGTCAGAACTCCAGGATGATCCTTGGCTGATATTTATCTCTCTGATGACTTGATTTATATAAACAAGACACTTCTTTCCTCCACTTGACTTCTCACAGTGTTCACCATAAGATGCAAGATTACCAGAGGCATTTTGGACTTTTTTTTCACATTTTGTTCCCCAATCACAAGGAAAAAGAATTGAGTCCCCTCTCCACATGAAAACTAAGTGTTGGAATACTGTGTCCTCTCCCCACATCTTTACTGGTCTCTCCTCAAGTAAGTAAAAATTGAACATCTTATTAGTCCAACATTCATGAAGTCATATATTACAAGTGTAGTGAAAGTTAATGCATATTCATGAATTCATTGTCTTCTGTTTCCTCAGTAAATAAAGGGCTTACTAATCAAGCTGGCTTACTCCAGTGTTTTAACTACCCTTGACCTGTCCAAAATCATACAGTGGACGCTCTTCCATTTCCTGCTCTTCATAGTAAGTACTCCCTTCTTAGAGTCTGGTTTCTCTTCAAGGAGTAAATGGACTTTAATTTGCAAAAAGGAGATCAATGAGATCTTAATTATACTCTCAGGAATCCATCCTACCTCCCAGAAAAATTGACCAGAGAAGGCAAGCCCTTCAGTAGGAGAGGAGAGAGCCTATCTGAAGATGTGGCATATCAATTGGTGTCCCCAGACATACTTTATTTCATATATCTCATGTTAGAATATATTTGATGTATATGGAAATCCTAAAGTAGAAGGATAAATTACTGGATTAGGAAACTAATTTTCTATCCCTGACACCTACCAGCAAGAGAAGTATAGAAGTCCTTTGATACAATTTACAAACTGTCAGAGATAATCCTCATCAATTTTTTTCCTACCCTCTTTCTGATAAAATTTTTATATAACCTATTGTCTTATCAGAGAACTCAATTAAGAGCCCTGCAAAACTGAAGTTATTTTTATTCTCACTGGCATGAGTCAATTATTTAATTTGATTGGTACCACAAGAGCCAGACATTTCTATCATAATATCCCCTGCAAAGCTGTCACACTACCATTTTCATTATTGCACCAGTCTCTTTTATTCCTTTATCCCTCCCTACCTTCCATCTGCTTTCTACAAACTTCATTTTCTCTTTCCCCTGTGAATCTTTATACCTTCCTGGAGAACTCACAGGAACCGCTAAACTCCGTGGTTGCCTCTTAAGGATAAAGCAGGTGTGTACCTAAATTTAGCCCAAATGTTGACTGTACTTTGTGATTCTCAACTAGATGATTTTACATCTCATAAACACCATCCCAAATATTCTATTATTTGTGTTCCTTTTTATTATGGCAACCACCGGGCAATAAATTGGCTATGTCAGTCCCCTCAGCGCACTTCAAATGAGGCTCCTTCAGCACTGTGCGTGAGTTGGCAGCACTTCAAGAGGCCAGTGATATGGCAGTGCTTTGCAGGGGGATTAGCAAGGCATGTCCACTGAGACTGAAAGATTCTTCAGAAATACTGAATGGAGAAAATTAGACATGAACTAAGAACCCAAAGGATCATGTTACTTAAGAGCCATGGCTGGGAAACTTAATTATGAAAAGGGATGAGATTATTCTAGGGCAGGAGGTCAACTTAGCCTCTGATTTTCAGTCTTATTAATATATGGAAGAAAATTCCTTTTATGTGAGATGAAATTTGCTAAGCAACTCCCTTAAGTTTCTTATTATGTATTTACTAATTAAAAGCCTTTTCTAACCTTTAAATGATGAATGACCAGTAAATGCCTCTATAAAATTCACATACCTGCTGTAATTTCTTTTAGAGCAAAGGCAGCCTGCATAGCATTATTTATTAAGAGGAGAAATTGAGCTCTTCACAAAGTACTGATAATGTGTTCCTCTGGCATAATCTAAACACAGATCCTTGAAAACACTCAATTAATAATGTGTTGAGATGTATCAGTGCCCTACCCACTAATCACAGGATGAAAACATACATTCTTTCAGTTTTTTTCATTTTTAATGTTTAATCTCAAAACGTAAATTTTCCCCTACAGAGAACATCAAAAGACAAATTCCCTTAGTGGCATTTTACAATTAATTTTAATATCCATGAACTAAGCACATAAATTTTTCCAGTCGTAGCATATGCAAATGTGTTTTTGCATATCTTTGAAGTAGCTGTTATTAAATGCAGATACCATCTCTGCTTGGGGCTGAGTATTAAAATAGTTTTTACAAAAATAACAAAATATGTTGTATGTTATTTTCTAGATGGTTTGTTTTAGTCAATAAATTTCCTTAGACAGTAAAAGTGAAGATGCTATAACTCAGATTCCATAACTTATACTATGGAATGCAAGTCTAAGTATTTATAAAAGCTTCAAAATAATTAAAGTCAACTCTTCAAACTAGAGAGAAAAGACACAATAGAGAGCAAAGCCTGGACAAAATCCACTCCAAACAGAAAAATTCTAGTTAGCAAATTTGAATTAGAAACATGAGGAAATGAATGATCCCAAGTTATGAAGAGCTTGTGGTATTTTATGCATCTCTGTGTCTGTATTTTGGTAATATCCCTATGTATTTAGTCAGGGTTCTCCAAAGAAAGAACAATAGGAGACCATATATGCATAAATGGGATTATATATATTAATAATGCTATCCAATTATATATTGTAGTATTTATTTACATAATACATTATATTTTATTTATATTACACATGTGTGCATTTATAATATGCATAGTTGTATTTTATATGTGTGTGTGTGTGTGCGCTCATTTTCTTCTCCAGGGTGTTGGGGGAGCATGTAATTTCCTCGGTTCTGTCTCATCACAACAAAAATTTGAAGTGACAGACCAGCATTACAGCCTTCGGATGGACCAGTGTTACAGCTCTCAGATGGACCAGTGTTACAGCTCTCAGATGGACCAGTGTTACAGCTCCGTGTTTCAGCTCAGTTTTATTTAGAAAGTAAAGGAAAATACATCCTTGAGGTATGAGGGCATGCCGACCCAAAAGACATGAAGAGAAGAGAGAGAGAGAGAGAGACCCCCAGCCATTTGGCTCCTCTATTTATATATTTTTTCTTCTCCCCCTGGACCTGCTGTATGTAAATTGGGCTAGTCAGGAATGCCGTTTGTTCTACCTGAGGTCCTCACTCCAGTCCTCAGATCTTCCTTTGTTCTATTTTCATGGGCTTTTCCCTTCCTTGTCTTTTAGCCACCAGATTCTGGACTGCTTTTCCTATTCTAACTACCTAACAGGGGATCTTTCCAACCCAGGAATCAAACCTGTGCCTCTGACACCTCCTGCATTGGCGGGTGGATTCCTTACCACTAGTGCCACCTGTATGCATATACATAAGTATAAAACAAGAAATTGGCTCACACATTTATGCAGGCTGGTGCATCCAATCTACAGAGTGTGTTGGTAGGCAGAAGACCTGGGGAGAAATGTTGTTTTACTCTGAGGGCTTTCAGTAGGAAAGCCCAATGTGATGTTGCAGATAAGGTTTAGATGCAGTCTGCTGGAGAATTATCCCTTACCTGGGGGAGGACTTTTTGTTCAATCTAGGCTATCAACTGATGTAACGGAGTCAACTTGAGTTATAGAGAGTAATCTGCTTTAATCTACCAATTAAAATGTTCATCTCATCTGAAAACACTCTTGCAGAAATGCCCAAAATATTAAGGCCAACTATCTGGTCTTCCCAAATGAACCCATCAAGTAGACACATGAAATAAACTGCCATCCCCTCTAAGTCATTTAAAATAAAAAGTTGGTATTTAGCAAGTTAAAAATTGTGCAGATTTTCACATCAGAATGTCTATTGGAATAAAAAGTAATAGTCACATTGGTAAGTCTGATATTTTCTGTACAAAGGTCCATCTAGTCAAGGCTATGGTTTTTCCTGTGGTCATGTATGGATGTGAGTTGGACTGTGAAGAAGGCTGAGCACCAAAGAATTGATGCTCTTGAACTGTGGTATTGGAGAAGACTCTTGAGAGTCCCTTGGACTGCAAGGAGATCCAACCAGTCCATTCTAAAGGAGATCAGCCCTGGGATTTCATTGGAGGGAATGATGCTAAAGCTGAAACTCCAGTACTTTGGCCACCTCATGTGAAGAGTTGACTCATTGGAAAAGACTCTGATGCTGGGAAGGATTGGGGGCAGGAGGAAAAGGGGACGACAGTGGATGATATGGCTGGATGGCATCACTGGCTCAATGGACGTGAGTCTGAGTGAACTCTGGGAGTTGGTGATGGACAGGGAGGCCTGGCGTGCTGTGATTCATGGGGTCGCAAAGAGTCAGACATGACTGAGCGACTGAACTGAACTGAAACTTAAAAGTGTGGTTGCTTATCTAACCAAAGTTGGAAGAAACAGTCATTAATTTTAAATTGGAAATCTTGTACTATAGTCAGTGCACAATGGGGATTAAAAGTTTGATATTAATCTAGAACAGTGTTTTTCAAATAAGTAACTCATTCAAATGAGAAGTACTTGAGAGTTTTCAGGAAATCCTAAAATTCAGACTTTGCGCCCTGAGTTAACGTAATGTGGTACACATGATGAGCTTGATTAATGTTGTTCTAGGAGAAGAGTTAAGATGATAATAGAAGTGTTATTGATAATCCTTGAGGAAAACACCTATGGACTAGTAGAGAAAGAAAGCATTGATGAATTTGAAAAATGGCTTGTCTTCTAAAATTTCAAAAATTCTAGAATATGTTATCAAGTGGATGGACTGAAGGATACATTAGAAGCTGTTAAAGTAGTATTAAATATCCTTCTTTTTAAAGAATTAATAAATTAGTATAGCAAAACATTGCTGGTGTTCAGTTGTTCAGTCATGCCTGAGTCTTTGAGACCCACCCCATGGACTACAGTACACCAGGGTTCCCTATCCTTCACTGTCTCCCAGAGTTTGCTCAAACTCACGTCCATTGAGTCAGTGATGAAATCCAACCATCTCATCCTCTGTCCTTGCCTTCTCCTGCTGCCCTCAACCTTTCCCAGCATATTATCCAATGAATTGGCTCTCTGCATCAGGTGGAAAAAGTGTTGGAGTTTCGGCTTCAGCATCAGTCCTTCCAGTGAATAATCAGGAATGATTTCCTTTACTATTGACTGGTTTGATCTCCTTGCTGTCCAAGAGACTCCCAAGAATCTTCTCCAGTACCACAATTCAAAAGCATCAATTCTTTGGTGCTCAGCCTCCTTTACGGTCCAACTCTCACATCTGTACTTGACTACTGGAAAAATCATAGCTTTGACTTTATGGACCTTTGTCAGCAAAGTGATGTCTCTGCTTTTTAATACACTGTCTAGGTTTGTCACAGAGAAGGCAATGGCAACACACTCCAGTACTCTTGCCTGGAGACTCCCAGGGACAGCGGAGCCTGGTGGGCTGCCATCTATGGGTCGCACAGAGTCGGACATGACTGAAGCGACTTAGCAGCAGCAGCAGGTTTGTCACAGTTTTTCTTCTAAGGAGCAAGTGTCTTTTAATTTTGTGGCTGCAGTCAACACCCACAGTGATTTTGGGACCCAAGAAAACAGTCTCTCACTATTCCCATTTTTTTCCCCATCTATTTGCCGTGAAGTTATGGGACTGGATGCCATGATCTTCGTTTTTTGAGTGTTGAGTTTTAAGCCAGTTTTTTCACTCTCTTCTTTCACCTTCATCAAGAGGCTCTTTACTTCCTCTTCCCTTTCTGCCATAAGTGTGGTGTTACCTACATATCTGTGGTTGTTATTTCTCCCAGCAATCTTGATTCCAGCTTGCTCTTCATCCAGCTGGGCATTTTGCATAATGTACTCTGTATATAAGTTAAATAAGCAGGGTACCAATATACAGTCTTGATGTACTTCTTTTCCAATTTTGAACCAGTCTGTTCCATGTCTGGTTCTAATCAAGATAAAGATAAGCAATACAAAGATATATGAATTTCTATAAAGGATACAGCAAGAATGTATTAGACAAGTGAGAATTAGACTGAACAAATATTCAGTTTCAACTAAGGGTAAAAAATTGGTGGAATCACAAAGATATTCTCCATGTCTCTGCTCTGTTTAGTATATTTGCAATGAATACAATACAGTTAACGGGACAGCATTATGTACATAGGTAGCTTTCAAAAGAGTGGAAAGATTAATTATTCATTAGAGTAAAAAAAAGAGTAAACAAGGATTTCAAAATTACAGCAGCACATTTTAAATTAATTTTCTCAGAAGTCAGATATAGTGTTTTTTTTTTAATTGGTATATAACTGGCATTCAATAAACTGCACCTTTTTAAAGTATATGATTTTATAACTTTTGAAAATTGCATAAATTACAAACAGTTTACCACATTTAAAATAATGAATTGTCTATCTCTGTAACTGTTTCCCCATGACATTTTTGTAGTCCCTTCCTGCCCCCCCGCCCAGGGCATCACTGATTTGCTTTGTCACTATAAATTCATTTGTTTTTCCTGGAATTTTATCCATCTTAAAGCATACATATGTACTCTTTATTTGTTTATTTGTTTGATGTCTTTCAGTCAGAGTAACTATTTTGAGATTCATCCATGTTGTGTAGTTCATTCCTTTTATGCTAAGTATTATCCTGTTGTAGAAGTATTCTATAGTTTGTTCACCCATTTACCAGTCACTAAACACTTGGGTTGTTTCCAGTTTGGCTCTTTTGCACACAGAGCTGCAATGTACACTCATGTACAAGATTTTGTATGAAAACATGCTTTTATTTCTCTTATGTAAACAACAAAAAAATAGGATGATTAAATCATGATGTAAAGGTATATTTAACTTTTTAGGAAACTGCAGAACTGTTTTCTAAAGTAGTTGCAACATTTTACTCTTCTAGGAGAAGTGATGCAAGCTTGATTTTCTCCACAGCTTTGTAAACACATTTATGACTACTCTTTCAATTTTTAGTCAGATTAATAGTTTTATAATGATATTTCTTTGTGGTTTTTATTTTCACTTTTCTAATAATGGTGTTGAGCATCTTTTTATTTGCCTATTGACCAGCTGTATATCTCCTTTGATGACAGGTCTATAGTAGTATTCTTGATGAAGTGTCAAGTCAAAACTTTGACCCATTTTTATCAGATTGTTTTTCAATAATAAACTGAATTTTCAGAGTTTTAAAATTATATATACTGGTTATAGGAAAATATGGCATATGATGAGGGGAAAACTCAAAACTTAAAGATATTAGAGTTAATAGTTTTGAATGGTTGATTTTTCTCCTTCATGTATCAAAATTCCCTGATGTTTTCATGACCTGTTATTTTTTTTACTGCAGTCATTATAATTTTACTCTTTCAAGTGTTTTATATTTCTGTATTGACTTGAGATTTTTCCTGTGATGCAGCTAAATTACTTGGAAGCCATCTGATCTTTTAAGATTTCTAAATGGCTGCTCAGTCTAGGAATATTTATTTCTCTCTGCAGAGTCAAGATCCTTCTCCTTACTCTACACAGTTTTGCATGAAATGGGACTTTTTTCAGGCTGTCTGAAGGGAGCAGGCACTATTCCTGACCCTTCACATGCAACAGTGATTGCTGCCTCTAAACTTTAGAAGAGTTTTGCTTAGCATCAGATGTCCTCATACATATATACTGATCAATATTCAACTGAATGCTCAAGGGGAAGTCTTTATAGATCTCTGGAGTCATATCTCTGTGCATCTCCCTCTTGTTCAGCATTCGCTCCTGTGAATTGATAATATATTGACTTTCCCCAGATTCTCAGCTGCATCTCCTTGATTCAAAGAGTCCTCAAACTCTGCTTGGTTTCTCCCTCCCTACCCTATTACCTTGAAACTCTCTTAAGACGGTATGCTGGGATAATAGTAGAGAGCATTGGCTTTTATTCACAATGTCCAGCAGTGAATCAGGGATGTTTATCTTTATTGCTTGATCTTCATTGTTTTAAGCTTGTTGTTTCATATGTTTTGGATAAATATGGTCATGTTATCCCATATTGACTAGGACTTTCAATGGACTAATTGAGGGGACAAGAGAGAAACCAGTGTTTACACAAGGTCGGAAAGTCACAATGGAGACTTCTGCATAAAACTGGAACTCTTACAGCAAAATTCTGTAAAGCAATTATCCTTCAATAAAAAATAAATTAATTAAAAAAAATAGAGACAAAAAAAATACCTGGGACTCCTAAATGCATATCCTCTGAGGAAGGCTAAAAAAAGACAATATATTGTCCTTAAGAGAGATGATACAGAAACTTGCCTCTTTGGATATTCTCTTAGATGAGAGGGACATAATTAGAACTGAAGTTATATTTTTATTAGCCATATTTTCATTATATTTTCAGAATCAAAACCCCTGGTTCCAAAAAATCCAAGCTAATAATTTAATCTAAAATAATTATCTAACAGCAGTGAGTTCAGATATTTGGAAGAAATATAAGCAAATGCCTTCAGGAGGAACATAGGTTTTAGTTGATGACATTTGACACCAAGACTAAACTAGATGAGCAAAGGATTTATTTGAGAAAACTCCTTTGAAATGTAAAGAATTTGGTAGGAAATTTATTTAGAAAGAAGAGTTTCCTGTTACTGAGACCTCCCACAATCTTGTGTGAAAATAAACACTGTCTTTTTTCTTGTTAAAAAAAAAAAAAAGATGTTTAGGAAGAGATTTCAAATTGTGATGCAAGTCTGTCACCTGTGAAAAGAGCATGAGACAGAAATATTGGGTATAAAGATTGTAGTTAAGCAATGGCTGGTTTGTGTCTGGTTGACTTCCTTAGTGAATAGTGTCCTACCAAGGGCTTAGCATTGTTCTCTGTTGCTCGTAGTTTGGATGTTGTGAGCCAGCAGTAGCTTCCTATTGGCATGTGGATTTTCACATTGATCAAGAGGAATAAGTGTGCGTCAGAGACAGAGTCTCATAGGTGGATTACATATATACAATGAGTCAGTATTTATGATCAGTAGGAAAGAAAGGTATTAAAAGAAGTGCTATAAATCTTTCATAATAAAAGTGTTGTCCTAATAAAACAAACAGAAAAGGAAAATTGTATCTTCTCTGACAAGGCTTAAAATTCCAGATAGATTTCAAGCTGAAATGTGGAAGGCAAAGGTTTAAAAGTCTTCAAGACAACATAGGAAATATATTCATGACTCTGAGGAAAGGGAAGATTTTTGCTTTGTTTTGTTCCATTTTATAAATAAGGTAAGCAAACTATCATGGGAAAAGTGATAAATCACAAAATTATGAAACACTGTTGTCTTAAGATACTATAAGAAAGTGAAAAGACCAGTTCTCAACCAAGAGGCAATATTTCAGCAGATGTAACAGAAAACTATAAGGGAAGAGAAAATATACAAATTTTGCAAATCCAT
>NW_011494731.1:849334-850614 GCF_000754665.1 Bison bison bison | reverse complement strand
GAAACATCCTAATAGAAACTGAAGAAATGATATGAAAAAAATTTTACTCAAAACAAAACACAACTGAACAATAAATATAGGGACTGATACTCAATGTCCGGAAATGCATAATAAAAGTACAATGAGGAAAGAATTCATAGTTAACAAATTTGAAAAATTTTAAATATGCTACTGTGATTATAGAGTAAGGTGAATCAATATACTTATAGTACAATTGGATATCGTGTAAGTACTTTGGAAAATAATTTATTATTAGCTCTCACAGTAGACTGCATACATACTCTGGACAGGCAGCAGTACAGGTACAGCACAGTGTCCAGAAGGAATGTGAAAACTCCACTAGACAAAAACAGAACCTGTTGATTAGAACCTGGTGGTAAAACTCAAGGATGACAACAAGTTGAAGAATAACAGCTCTCTATCACAGGCATAAAAAAGGAGCACCATCATTACCACTCACTGTGCAAGAAACAGTGACAAGACCTAAAGAAGCATTTTTAAATGTTATTAAGTGTTTTTAAAAATTAAGAGTGTTGTCTGTGGAAGAAGTATGTTTACTTTGTTTGGTCACAGCAGCAAAAAAAGAGCCAGAAAATGAGTGTTCAAAATGCAATTTTTACCTAATTTGAAAAGAGAGAGAGAAAAGAAATATGTTTGTAATATAAATGTACATGGAGAGGTTTCTCTATGTCTTTCTCCCTCTCCCTCCCTCTCTCTCTCTTTCTTTCTTTCTCTCTCTCTCTCTCTGTGTATACATATATATATATATATGTATATATGTTTAAAGAAATACACAGTATATATATATACTTGTCCCAAATGCCAAAATATATCTAAAGGGATAATATAATTTAGTGTTTTTTTTATCCCTCAGGCAGCCTTTATAACACATTTCCAGAATCACATCATTCCACACAAGACATTTTAAAAATAACCATTTCAGAGTTGCTCTAATATTCCATGCAAGGATCAAAGACTATGTGGTTCCAAGGATAACTTCTGCTTTAGAATGGCGGTTTCTATCTGAATGAATTTATCAGCAAGAATGTGGTGTGGACAGGGAAGAATATAGACCCAGCTTAGACACTTCTTAGAGGTATCATCTTCTCTGAGCTTCTCCTTCTTCATCTGTAATATAGGATAATGGTATTGACTTCAAAAGACTGAGATGGATTAAATGATGATAAAAATCTTGGCATCTTGTGTATAGTACTTATCATAGAGTAAGCTTTTAATCAAGTTATTATTAACAATGAAAGAATTGAAATCTCTTTTTCCCC
>NW_011494731.1:845897-849234 GCF_000754665.1 Bison bison bison | reverse complement strand
TATATATATATTTATTTATTTATTTATTTAAACAATAGGATGCTGAATAATGTGACTAGTTTTTTACCATATTTTAGAATAACCTTCCCTTGTCCCAAATGCCAAAATATATCTAAAGGGATAATATAATTTAGTGTTTCTTTTATCCCTCAGGCAGCCTTTATAACACATTTCCAGAATCACATCATTCCACATAAGACATTTTAAAAATAACCATTTCAGAGTTGCTCTAATATTCCATGCAAGGATCAAAGACTATGTGGTTCCAAGGATAACTTCTGCTTTAGAATGGCGGTTTCTATCTGAATGAATTTATCAGCAAGAATGTGGTGTGGACAGGGAAGAATATAGACCCAGCTTAGACACTTCTTAGAGGTATCATCTTCTCTGAGCTTCTCCTTCTTCATCTGTAATATAGGATAATGGTATTGACTTCAAAAGACTGAGATGGATTAAATGATGATAAAAATCTTGGCATCTTGTGTATAGTACTTATCATAGAGTAAGCTTTTAATCAAGTTATTATTAACAATGAAAGAATTGAAATCTCTTTTTCCCCCCTTATTCACAGCATGAATCTTATGGAAAGTTTTATTCCACACTGAAAAATGTTAGAAAAGAAATTTAAACACCATAGCAAGAACTTAAATCAAAATATAAAATTCAGATCATTCCCTAAATTTTTAGGGAGTTTTTATAAAGAGCCATTTTTACATTTTATTGGCTAAATGAAGAGTTGATTAACACCTCCTATAAAGCATAGCAAATGTATCGATAGTGGAATTTCAAGTAGTAATGGCACATTGAGGCCAAGCAAGAGACATGCACTTTTGTATCTGTGGTAGGCAGAGAGACCAGGATTCCCACCCACTAGTGGGGACAGCTTACAAAATCCCTATGCCTTGAGTGTTGGCAGAATATGAAATACTGGGCTACTAATCAACTGACTTTGAGTTAGTCGAAAAGTAGATGATCTGGTTGTGCCTGATGTAATCAGGCCAGCCCTTTTTGAAGTCAGAAGATTGGAGGGAACCATATGGCAAAGACCTAAAAAGTGATAGCTAGCAAAAGAATGGGAATATCTATCTGGTCTGTGATTTCAAGGAACTGAATTCTGCTGATACCCTGTAGCTCTAAAAAGGATCCAAGCTTCAGTAAAGAGAATAAACACAACAAACAACTTGACTTTAGCCTTGTGAGGGGGACACTGAACAGGGGCCCAGTGAACCCATACCTAGACAAGAGACCCACAGAAACTGTGAGATAGTACATCTGTGTGTTATTCGCTGTTTATGGTAATTTATTACCGCAGCAAGAGAACATCAATGTGACATTAAAGCCAAATTAGAAAGATGATTGATGCCAATGATCTTAAAGAGTTCAGTTCAGTTCAGTCTTTCTGTCGTGTCTGACTACTTGTGACCCCGTGGACTGCAGCACACCAGGCCTCCCTGTCCATCACCAACTCCCAGAGTTTACTTAAAAGGTAAGATTGTGGGAAATGGTTTGCATAAAGGAAGAACTTGGGCCTCTAGTGTCCTTGAGTGTCAGGTTTTATGGTTTGTTCTGATTCAAGTAGTGCTAGTATTAAATACAGTATGCCCATACAGTTGGCATAAGTCTTTTAGAATTTTTTCAGAGATGATCGTGTTTCTACCACCCTTTCATTTATATATAATGTCCAAAGACCCCCAAATCCTACCTACCCCTATAGACAGATCCTGCAGATAACGAAAGCACAGGCAAACTTCTCAAACTGAAAAGAAAAAGATTGTAGCTTTCAAGTAAGACTACTGAAATGAATGGTGTTTTTCTAGCACTGTACATCTTAAGAGTTTAAAATATGTCATGAAATTTAGATTTTCTGGTTCAATATTTTAATAAATAAAAAATGTACTTCCTAATGTTTCCTCCCCTGCAAATTTTTCATCTTTCTCTCTCACAAACAGTAATGACTTACTGCTGGATGGAAAAAAGTGAGCACTTCAAAGGACTTGTGGTGTATACAGCATGGTAGGAGGTACATGAAATCCAGCTACTTGAAAGACACAGTTTGTCTTTCATGTTAGTGGAAAACAAATAATTTTAACACACCCCATGGTAAGGCCAATGGGATTTTTATGATTATTACTGAAAGCATCACACTCCCCATTACCTTTGTTTCATTACAAATATTGTGTCTGGTTCTTAACTCCTTTCTGTGTTGATCCTTTGGTTATGACACTGAAAGAAACTGCTTTTCATGATCCTCCCCACAAGCACTATATTTACAAATAATTTCATACAACAGTTGAGAAAGACCACCATTGATTTTTTCACATAGTCTTCATAGAAACTGCATATGGTTATAATCAGCTAAAAGAAAGTGTTGGAACCTACTTTTACAAAAAACTTTCCCAGATATTTCTTGCTCCATTAAGAGGCTAGTACTGTTGCATGCTCATTTGAATTTTAGCAGATATCAAAGCAAATATCTGCTTGGAACTAGAGACACAAGATATTGCCAGTTCATCCTTGAGACAGTTTGTACAGTTTTAAGCTCACCTCAGCACTCAGAATGCAAATGTGTTGTTCACCATCAGCTTATAATTAATCTGCTTATCATCATTTTAAAAATTACTTCATGAGGGAGTCCCCTGGTGGTCCAGTGGTTTGGACTTTGCTGTCCATTACAGGGGATGCAGGTTTAATCCCTGGTCAGGGAGCTAAGATCCCACATGCCTCACAGCCAAAAAACCAAAACATAAAACAGAAATGCTACTGTAAAACATTCAATAAAGACTTTAAAAATGATCCACATCAAAAAAAAATCTTACAAAAAAAATCACTTTCCAGTCTGATGAACAACACAGATCTGAAAATATTTTTAATTTTATATTTCTTTCATTACTAGTATCTGTATGCAGGTCAGAAAGCAACAGTTAGAACTGGACATGGAACAACAGACTGGTTCCAAATAGGAAAAGGAGTACGTCAAGGCTGTATATTGTCACCCTACTTATTTAACTTATATGCAGAGTACATCATGAGAAATGCTGGACTGGAAGAAACACAAGCTGGAATCAATTTTGCTGGGAGAAATATCAATAACCTCAGATATGCAGATGACACCACCCTTATGGCAGAAAGTGAAGAGGAACTCAAAAGCCTCTTGATGAAAGTGAAAGTGGAGGGTGAAAAAGTTGGCTTAAAGCTCAACATTCAGAAAACTAAGATCATGGCATCCGGTCCCATCACTTCATGGGAAATAGATGGGGAAACAGTGGAAACAGTGTCAGACTTTATTTTTCTGGGCTCCAAAATCACTGCAGATGGTGACTGCAGCCATAAAATTAAA
>NW_011494731.1:822339-845797 GCF_000754665.1 Bison bison bison | reverse complement strand
TTTGTCTAGTCAAGGCTATGGTTTTTCCAGTAGTCATGTATGGATGTGAGAGTTGGACTGTGAAGAAGGCTGAGCACCAAAGAATTGATGCTTTTGGACTGTGGTGTTGGAGAAGTCTCTTGAGAGTCCTTTGGACTGCAAGGAGATCCAACCAGTCCATTCTGAAGGAGATCAGCCCTGGGATTTCTTTGGAGGGAATGATGCTGAAGCTGAAACTCCAGTACTTTGGCCACCTTATGCGAAGAGCTGACTCATTGGAAAAGACTCTGATGCTGGGAGGGATTGGGGGCAGGAGGAGAAGGGGACTCCAGAGGATGAGATGGCTGGATGGCATCACTGACTCGATGGTCGTGAGTCTGAGTGAATTCCGGGAGTTTGTGATGGACAGGGAGGCGTGGCGTGCTGCGATTCATGGGGTCGCAAAGAGTCGGACATGACTGAGCGACTGAACTGAACTGTATATATATTTCGTATTCACTTATATATTTCTAGTCATTTATAGCTTCTTCTGCCATGTATATATCTCCTAATCATTTCTTAGTCATTTATTGTTCATAATATAACACATTCACCTTAATTTGATCACCCTGTAGCTCAGACAGGATTCTCAACATATTGCTCAAATATTTTCCTCTTTGTTTCTCCAAAAACATAACTCATAAAGGAATTTTTTTTGGTTTTCTCAATAGGATCCATGTTAATACATTTGAAATAATAAAATGTTTTAAAATTTTTGTATTATTAAATTAATAACTGTTCATTATAGCAATTACCAATAGACAAAGGCTCATAATTTGTTCTTTTAAAAACACATATTACCTGAAAGCTATTATTCAAAAGATAAAATGAATAATCAACGTTAGTAGAAAGAACTGCTATATAATTGCAGGGATGATAAAATTTAGTATCAGTAAGATTTTTTCCATGTCTTAAAGGTAAAAATTGATTTTATTCAATATAAATTAGTTCTGTCAAATTTTAATATGTTTGTTCAATATATGAAAATAATTGCTATATTTTGTGTTTAGAAAATTCATTATTTTTATAGATGTATTTCTTATTACAGTCTTTCTCTAAGTTTCACTTCTTCCTCAATTTAGACCTGCTCACAGTTGAAAAAAGAAAAGTGATTGAGACAAAGTGAAAATGTTTTTAAATAAACAATTTGCTTTAATTTACTAGGAGTGATTATAACTAGATAACTCTAATCTATAAGTCAAAATAGCATATTTCAATGAGTGTGTTTATTAAGTTCATTAAAATTAAACTCTGTACAGTGCATTTTAAATGAAGCTATTTATATTCATCTCAAAAATAATATTTTTTAAGTAATACTTTTATCATAATGAAATGGGCTTTTAAAATGGTCCAAGTTTTACCTAAGCATAATGTATCAATAGATTACAATATTTTTATCATGCATATTTCAGCCTATTTATAATATATATTTTTTAGATTTCAGGATATATTTATAAAACAACTGTCCTATAGATTTTCACCTTAAATTACTTAAAACACTTAGATAAATAAACATCAATCACTTTTTTCAGAAAAAAGTATGTTAGTTTTCTATTGTTGCTGTAATGAATTGCTACAAATTTAGTGGATTAAAACAACACAAATGTTTTTTCTTTTATCAATTCTGAAGTCCTAACATTCAGAAGGTGTATTACAGGGCAGAAAACAAGAAGTTGGCATTCTTCTAGATGCTTCAGGGAAAAATCTGTTTCACATTCAGTTTGGATTGTAGTCACATCACCCCAGCATCTGCTTCTTTGGTCACATTGCCTTTTCCTTTCTGTGACTTCTCCTGCCTTCCTTTGAGGATCTTTACGACTACACTGTGTGCATGGTTAAGTCACTTCAGTCACGTCCGACTCTTTGCGACCCCATAGAGTGTAACCTGCCAGGCTCCACTGTCCATGAGCTTCTCCTGGCAAGAATACTGGAGTTGGTTGCCATTTCCTCCTCCAGGGGATCTTCCCAACCCAGGGATCTAACCTGTGTCTCTTATGTCTCCTGCATTGACAGACAGGTTCTTTGCCACCAGCACCACTACATTGGACACACCCAAATAATCCATGGAAATCTTCTATCAAAATCGTTAACTAAACCACATAAACACCTCCCCTTTTACCACTTAAGGGGTAATGTAATCTGATTTTAGGGCATGGACAATATGTGGGGATGATTTAGCCTAACACAAAAAACATCTATTTATCTTTTTTAGTGAGGAAATATATAAAGCTGCCATCCAGAAATCAGTAAAATTTTACCTACTCTTTGAAAAAGGAATATTTTTGGAGGCAATAAGCCTGTATGAATTGTACATTGTACAAGATAGAATTCTGTGATAACATTTATTTTTACCCACAAGCATTACTGCCAAAGCACTATTAGTAACCCAAGAAGAGTTTGCTAGATTTATAATTGACATACTTTTGTTCCGTGCTAAATATGTATTATTCTGTTTCATATATTGAAATATGCAGAAAAATAAATGTTTTAATAAAGCAAATGAAGGAAATTCACCCTCAGCTCAGAGTATACACTGATTTTCAGCTTGAAGGCTATCTTGACCACCAGAAGAACTGTAAAGTGCACTTTAAAAGAGAGCTTATGTAGTATGTGGAATCCATAAAATGCGAGGGAAATACCTTAATCTAGAATTCGGGGATTTTCTACCTCTGCCTATGCTTATCATTCCACTTGGCTTTCAAAGAAAATTATCAGCAAGGTTCTTAAGCAGGTAATATTTCAAATCAGTTAATAAATGTTTATATGAGAATACTCTCAAGGCATTTGGATGCTTTCCTGTTGCACTTCTTAAATATCCCACTTTGCATTATTCTGCTCTGCCTTAGCTACTCTTCTGAGCCCAGAAGATGAATACAATTAATCATATTTCAGAGAATACAGTCCCTATTGTAACTCAGTGACATGATGTTTTTGGTATGAATCGACTGTTAATGTTTGCTCTATTTCAATATTACTATTTGCTCCATACTTGTAGAAGTTAGTATACTAAAGGAGAGAGGGAGAGAATAAATATAGGAGAGACAAAGAGACCTTAAGGAGTTGGTTCACAAGACTGTGAGGGCTGGCAAGTCTCAACCTGCTGGGATGACCATCAGGCTGGAAACTTGGACAGGGTTTGTATTTTACAGTCTTCGGGCATGATTCCCTTTTATTTGGGAAACATCAATTTTTTCTCCAGCAAACTGACTGGATGAGACTCATACATGTCATGGAGGGCAATCTGCTTTACTTACAGTCTACTGATTATAAATGTCAATCACATCTAAACAAGATTTCACAGTAGTAAATGTTTTGCCAAACAACTGGGAAGCAGAGTCTAGTTGAGTTGACACATAAAACTAACCACCAGAGTCAAAAACTAAAATGTCTATAGAATGAAGATGATAATGCCATGGAGGTGGGATATTGAAAGAAGAGGGTTAGCAGGTGGCAGGTCTAGACCAGGAGATCAGAATCTCAGTGCTGAGGAACAAACTTTCCATTCTAATTTCTAAGTGAAAGTAGCCAATCTGGAAAGGCTACCAACTGTGTGATTCCAGTCACAAGACATTCTGGGAAAGGCAAAAGTGTAGAAACAACAAAAAGATCAGTGGTTGTTGGTAGTGGGGAGGGGTAGGAAAAGGGGAGAGATGAATAGGCAGAACTCCGAGAACTTTTAGGGCAGTGAAAACACTATGATGTTATAATGATTATGATGGATATGTAATTATACTTTTATCCAAACCCACAGAGCATACTCAGTATGACTGAACCCTAAGATAAATGATGAGCTTTGGATGATTATGATGTATCAATGTAGGTTCATCCTTATAACAAGGTAAGATTTCTGTGAGTGATATTAATAATGGGCTGGACCCGTGTGTCCCAATGGAACATCAGAATCCTCTGAGGACATGTCCAAAATATAGCTTCCTGGGTCCCACCTCAGCCTCTGGGTCAGGAAGCTGTGTATCTAACAAACTGCCAGGGAGATCCTATTTACAAGTGCCACACCATTGATGTTCATGACCCTGACCACTAGACCATCTTTTATTAACCAAACAATTATGATTTTTTATCTTAAAAAGAGGCCTGAGGTGGGAATTAAGGGACCCGGTCCTCACCCCAGCTCTGATGTGGGTTAATTTTGCTGAGAATTTCCCATAAGCACTGAAGCAATTTACAATCTTATCCAAAAGTTCAGTAAGACAACAGGGAAAAAAAAAGTTAAAAAAGCAGGAGGAATTATCGTTCCCCAAATCTATCTGTCTTCCTAGGTGGCACAGTGGTAAAGAATCCATCTGACAGTGCAAGAGATGCAGAGACGTGGGTTTGATTTCCGAGTCAGGAAGATCTCCTCGAGTAGGAAGTGGCAACCGATGCCATCATTCTTACCTGGAAAATTCCACTGATAGAGGAGCCTGATGGCCTGCAGTCCATGTGGTCACAAAGAGTTGGACATGACTGAGCATACATTGATAATAGGGGAGTCTGTGCTTGTGACGGGGCAGAGGCTATATGAGAAATATTTGTACCTTTCTCTCAACTGTGTCATAGATCTTAAAATACTCAAAAAAAGTCACAAACAAACCAAAGAGAGAAGCAAGTGAGTATGGTTTAGACCTAGAAGCACAAATAAGAAGTAAGTAGATCAGTTAGTTGAATAGTACTCCATAGGTTACAGCTTGCTTTTAAATGTATTATTACTTTTAATTATATTATTGAAGCATTCCTAAAATTGAGGTAACTTACTCGTTACTCATTCACACCACACATTACTGAGTGACTGACATGTTCCAGCTCACATGGGAGACAGTAGAGAACAGAGACTCTGCCTTCTTGAAGATTGTTGAGGAACAAACTGACATACTAAGAGAAGAGATGGCAATTAAAAAGCTTTTCTATAATTAAAAACAATCCATCTCCTTTCATAAGGTGCTTTTATTGTTATCATTTCACAGTGTCCTATGTATTTTTGAGCCTATGTATTGTTAGATGAAGAACTGAGATGTACAGATTGTCACATTATAGACAGGCATTCTCAATTTACCAATCACTTTCTGATTTTATCCTCGAGGCCATGCATTGAGATGATTTCAAAATTGACAGAAAAAATTGCCTTAGGGATTCCAATAAAAATGAAAGAATTAGAATTCATTGTGATTATGGTCTATTGAGAATGGTTTAATAGCTAATACAAAATGATGTAGTTGTGGTTCAAGAAATTTTAGCATTTAGTTTTATGTCTGTAAATTTAGGATTATAGCACCAGAGTTTATACACAATTTTGCAGAAATGTCAACATGTTATTTTAAAATATACATACCCTGTGGTTTGGGGAGAAAAAAGTGACCCATAAGATCCATGAGTCCACTTTACCATTTTAAAGATTTAAGAGAAGTATAATTGAAATGTTTCTAGCTTGCATTATATTGAAGGGCAGAAACATAATTTCTCTGGGAATACTTCTGTAAAGTAAAACTTTCTCAATATCTGGATATTATTCTTTATTCTCAATTTTTGCTTAGTTTACAAAAGTGTTAGAAATAAACTAGGGCAGTAAAAAATTAAGGTCAATATAACTACCGGAATAATAAAATTCAGTATGTTTTATTTTTTAAATTCAGTTCAGTTCAGTCTCTCAGGCATGGCTGACTCTTTGTGATCTCTTGGACTGCAGCATGCCTGGCCTCTTTGTCCGTCACCAACTCCCACAGCTTACTCAAACTCATGTCCATCGAGTCAGTGATGCTATCCAACAATCTCATCCTCTGTTGTACCATTCTTCTCATGATTTAAATCATTCCCAGCATTGGGGGCTTTTCAAATGAGTCAGTACTCCACATCAGGGGGCCAAAGTATTGGAGTTTCAGCTTCAACATCAGTCCTTCAATTGAATATTCAGGACTGACTTCCTTTAGGATGAACTGGTTGGATCTCCTTGCAGTCCAAGGGATTCTCAAGAGTCTTCTCCAACACCACAGTTTAAAAGTAACAATTCTTCAACATTAAGTTTTCTTCATAGGTTAACTCTAACATCCATTCGGACTATTGGGAAAAAAACATAGCTTTGACTAGATGGACCTTTGTTGGCAAAGTAATGTCTCTCCTTTTTAATATGCTTTCTAGGTTTGTTATAGCTTTTCTTCCAAGGAGCAAGTGTCTTTTAATTTCATGGCTACAGTCACCATCTGCAGTGATTTTGGAGCCCAAAAAAATAAAGTCTGTTATTGTTTCCTTTGTTTCCCAGTCTATTTGACATGAAGTGATGGGACCAGATGCCATGATCTTCGTTTTCTGAATGTTGAGTTTTAAGCCAACTTTTTCACTCTCCGCTTTCACTTTCATCAAGAGGCTTTTTAGTTCTTTTTCACTTTCTGCCATAAGGGTGGTGTCATTTGCATATCTGAGGTTATTGATATTTCTTCCGACAATCTTGATTCTAGCTTGTGCTTCCTCCAACCCAGAGTTTCTCATGATGCACTCTGCCTATACGTTAAATACGCAGGGTGACAATATATAGCCTTGATGTTCTCTTTTTCCTATTTGGAACCAGTCTGTTGTTTCATGTCCAGTTCTTTTTTTTTTTTTTTTAAGTCAACAAATATTTATTTCTCCAGTTTCTTTTTTTTCTTTTATTTTTATTATTATTTTTTAATTTAAATTTATTTATTTTAATTGGAGGCTAATTTCTAACTGTTGAATCTTGACCTGCATACAGATTTCTCGGGAGGAAGGTCAGGTGGTGTGGTATTGCCATCTCTTTCAGAATTTTCCAGAGTTGTTGTGATCCACACATTCAAATGTTTTGACATAGTCAATAAAGCATAAGTAGATGTTTTTCTGGAACTCTCTTGCTTTTTCCATGATCTAACGGATATTGGCATTTTGATATCTGGTTCCTCTGCCTTTTCTAAATCCATATTGAACATCTTGAAGTTCACAGTTCACATACTGTTGAAGCCTGGCTTAGAGAATTTTGAGTATTACTTTACTAGTGAGTGAGATGAGTGCAATTGTGTGGTAGTTTGAGCATTCTTTGGCATTGACTTACTTTGGGATTGGAATGAAATCAGACTTTTTTCCAGTTCTGTGGCTACTATGGAGTTTTCCAAGTTTCCTGGCATATTGAGTTCAGCACTTTCATAGCATCATCTTTTAGGATTTGAAATAGCTCAACTGGAATTCCATCACCTCCACTAGCTTGGTTCCTAGTGATGCTTCCTAAGGCCTACTTGACTTCACATTCCAGGATGTCTGGCTCTTGGTGACTGATCACACCATCATGGTTATCTGGATCATGAATATCTTTTTTGTATAGTTCTTATGTGTATTCTTGCCACTGCATCTTCATATCTTCTGCTTCTGTTAGGTCCATACCATTTCTGTCCTTTTTGTTGCCCATCTTTGCATGAAATGTTCCCTTCAGTTTTGTTCAGTTCATTTCAGTCACTCAGTAATGTCTGACTCTTTGTGATCCCATGGCCTGCTGCTCTCCAGGCCTCCCTGTCCATCACCAACTCCCAGAGTCTACTCAAACTTATGTCCCTTGAATCGGTGATATCATCCAGCCATCTTATCCTCTGTAATCCCCTTTAGCTCATGCCTTCAATATTTCCCAGCATGAGGGTCTTTTCAAATGAGTTGTCATTTTTAATTTTCTTGAAAAGATCTCTAATCTATCCCATTCTATTGTTTTCCTCTATTTCTTTGCATTGATCACTGAGGAAGGCTTTCTTATCTCTATTCTTGGAACTATTCTTTGGAACTCTGCATTCAAATGGGTGTATCTTTCCTTTTCTCCTTTGCCTTTAACTTCCGTTCATTTCTCAGCTATTTGTGAGGCATCCTCAGACAATTATTTTGCCTTTTTGCATTTCGTTCTCTTGCAGATGGTCTTCATCCTTATTTGGCAATAAGGAATTCATGATCTTTGCTACAGTCAGCTCCTGGTCTTGATTTTGCTGACTGTATAGAGCTTCTCCATCTTTGGCTGCAAAGAATATAATCAATCTGATTTTGGTATTGACCATCTGGTGATGTCCATGTGTAGAGTCTTCCCTGGTGTTGTGGAAAGAGGATGTTTGCTATGACCAGTGTGTTCTCTTTCTAAAATTCTGTTAGCCTTTGACCACCTTTGTTTTGTACTCCAAGGACAAATTTGCCTGTTACTCCAGGTACCTCTTGACTTCCTACTTTTGGAGGGATCCCCAATAAGGAAGAACAAAAGGACATGCACTCAGCTTCTCCTGTGAGAACTCTAAAATTACAACTCACTGCTGAACAACCATAGACAGGAGAATGTTGAATCCCACCAAAAAAATTTATCTCATGTCCCAGGATAAAGGAGAGGCCCCAGCAAGACTGTAGGATGGGCAAAATCATGTTTAAAATCATGCAAGAAATTCTCAGAGGGCTCAAACAAACCTTGTGTGCACCAGGACCCAGAGACTCCACAGAGACTGAGCCAGAACTGTGTCTGAGTGTCTCCTGTGGATGTAGGGGTCAGTAGTGGACTGCTGCAGGGGCAGGGGCTCTGGGTGCAGTAGACCTTGGTATGGCATAAGCCCTCTTGGAGGAGGTCACCATTAACCCCACCATTAAGTTGCCAGAACTTACAAAGAATGCTCAAACTACCACACAATTGCACTCATCTCACACGCTAATATAGTAATGCTCAAAATTCTCCAAGCCAGGCTTAAGCAATATATGAACTGTGAACTTCCAGATGTTCAAGCTGGCTTTAGAAAAGGCAGAGGAACCAGAGATCAAATTTCCAACATCCGCTGGATCATGGAAAAAGCAAGAGAGTTCCAGAAAAACATCTCTTTCTATTTCATTGACTATGCCAATGCATTTGACTGTGTGGATCACAATAAACTGTGGAAAATTCTGAAAGAGATGGCAATACCAGACCACCTAACCTGCCTGATGAGAAACCTGTATGCAGGTCAGGAAGCAACAGTTAGAACTGGACATGGAACAACAGACTGGTTCCAAATAGGAAAAGGAGTTTGTCAAGGCTGTATATTGTCACCCTGCTTACTTAACTTTATATGCAACTACATCTGGATGAAAGTGAAAGTGGAGAGTGAAAAAGTTAGCTTAAAGCTCAACATTCAGAAAACGAAGATCATGGCATCCGGTCCCACCACTTCATGGGAAATAGATGGGGAAACAGTGGAAACAGTGTCAAACTTTATTTTTCTGGGCTCCAAAATCACTGCAGATGGTGACTGCAGCCATGAAATTAAAAGACGCTTACTCCTTGGAAAGAAAGTTATGACCAACCTAGATAGATGTTCAAAAGCAGAGACATTACTTTGCCAACAAAGGTTCATCTAGT
Source organism: Bison bison bison (assembly GCF_000754665.1). NCBI lineage: Eukaryota > Metazoa > Chordata > Mammalia > Artiodactyla > Bovidae > Bison > Bison bison. The sequence continues at coordinate 836,433 of NW_011494731.1, read as the reverse complement.
GGTTTTTCCTGTGGTCATGTATGGATGTGAGAGTTGGACTGTGAAGAAGGCTGAGCGCCGAAGAATTGATGCTTTTGAACTGTAGTGTTGGAGAAGCTCTTGAGAGTCCCTTGGACTGCAAGGAGATCCAACCAGTCCATTCCAAAGGAGATCGGCCCTGGGATTTCTTTGGAAGGAATGATGCTAAAGCTGAAACTCTAGTACTTTGGCCACCTCATGCGAAGAGTTGACTCATTGGAAAAGACTCTGATGCTGGGAGGGATTGAGGGCAGGAGGAGAAGGGGATGACAGAGGATGAGATGGCTGGATGGCATCACTGACTCAATGGACGTGAGTCTGAGTGAACACTGGGAGTTGGTGATGGACAGGGAGGCCTGGCGTGCTGTGATTCATGGGGTCACAAAGAGTAGGAGACGACTGAGCGACTGATCTGATCTGATCTAATATGACATCATGAGAAACACTGGGCTGGATGAAGCACAAGCTGGAATCAAGATTGCGGGAGAAATATCAATAACCTCAGATATGCAGATGACACCACCCTTTTGGCAGAAAGTGAAGAAGAACTAAAGAGCCTCTTGATGAAAGGGAAAGAGGAGAGTGGAAAAGTTGGCTTAAAACTCAACATTCAGAAAACCAACACCATGGCATCTGGGCCCATCAGTTCATGGCAAATAGATGGGGAAACAGTGGCTGACTTTATTTTTTTTGGTCTCCAAAACCACTGCAGTTGGTAACTGCAGCTATGAAATTAAAAGACGCTTACTCCTTGGAAGGAACTACTAACTACCAAGGATTCCTTCAGTTGTGTCCGACTCTTTGCGACCCTGTGGACTGTAGCCCACCAGGCTCCTCTGTCCATGGGATTCTCCAGTTATGCCCAAACCAGAGACATTACTTTGCCAACAAAGGTCCGTCTAGTCAAGGCTATGGTTTTTCCATTAGTCATGTATGGATGTGAGAGTTGGACTATTAAGAAAGCTGAGCAACAAAGAATTGATGCTTTTGAACTGTGGTGTTGGAGAAGACTCTTGAGAGTCCCTTGAACAGCAAGGAGATCCAACCAGTCCATCCTAAAGGAGACCAGTCCTGAGTGTTCATTGGAAGGACTGATGTTGAAACTGAAACTCCAATACTTTGGCTACCTGATGCAAAGAGCTGATTCACTTGAAAAGACCCTGATACTGGGAAAGATTGAAGGCGAGAGGAGAAGTGGATGACAGAGGATGAGATGGTTGCATGGCATCACTGACTCAATGGGCATGAGTTTGAGTAAACTCCAGGAGTTGGTGATGGACATGGAGGCCTGTCGTGCTGCAGTCCATGGGGTCACAAAGAGTCAGATATGACTAAGCAACTGAACTGAACTGAACTGAACACAGGACTGGGAAAAAGACTCATGGAGTGCACAAACAAAAGCTTGTACACACCATGATCCAGAAGAAAGGAGCAGTGACCCCACAAGCGGCTGAAGCAGGCTTTCCTGTTAGTTTCCAGGATTCTCTGCAGAGGCATGGATCAGCAGTGGCCTGCTGCAGGGATAGAGGCATTGAGTGAAGCAGTATCTTTTACACCCAATGATAAATCTGACTTTGGAAAAATACTTGACTTTTTGTAATTATTTTTCTCCAACTTAAAGGACTAATGTTAGAGCTAAACTTTAAAATATAATTTGTTCTGTTACTCAGACTATGTAATTTCTATTATTTCATCTTCTAGTTTATTTTGTCTTTCTATTATTTTGTCTCCTTCAAATCCTTTTCTCTGTATCCTTAATTCCACTGTTGAGCCCATTCATTGAGTTTTAATTCAGTTGGTAGTTTGGGTTTCTTATTTTTGTTTTTGCTTTCTCTTTAGTTGCATAATTTGGTTCTCCTCTATGTGTTATATTTATTTGATGAGATTTTCTATTTCTTTGGTGGTGTTTCTATTTTTTTTTCAAGCTGTTCATAATTCCTGTTAAAACATTGTTATCATGGCTGCCTTATTTATCTTTTTCAGATCATTCTAACATCACTCATCTCAGTATTGGCATCTTGTTGAGATCTCCCTGTTTATTGATATAAGAGATGATTTCCATTTCAAACTTGAACCATTTCATATTATGAGACTCTGGGTCTTAATTACATCTTTGTTTTCACTGGATTTCTCTGACACCATGCCAACAGGGGCAGGAAACTACCTTCTCAGAAGTCTTCAAGGAAACAGAAACCATTGATTATCCACTGTATTTCCCATACAAGCACATGTTTGTGCACTGGAGCCAGTCAGAAAATGTGTTATGTGAATGAGTGAAGGATGAGCTATTCAACTATAAGGAACATTCAGATAATTAAACTGAATGTCAAGTGGAGGTAGAAGCCCAGTTTTTCCAATTAACATCTTCTACCACCCTGTAATGGGAACAGGGTGGCACTCTTCAAAACTTCTAGAATAGGATGAGGGTTACAGCTTTTCATATGGTCTCCACAGACACTGCGGTGAAGGACTCCTCATTACAAGTGAGCAACAATGAAGGCCTTGATCACTGGACTAGGGCTCCTCTGATACCACCCCAGTGGGGGAGAGAGGAGGGGACACCTTGTGACTGCCAAATGGAAACCCAGGCTCCTAATATAGCCTCTACTGACAAGAGGAGATGGTGGCCTCATGATCAGCTGTCAGGGATGAAAAGTCCAGGCTTTCTCCTTGGCCTTCTCTGACATTACCATCTCCTCTCCTAATGTTGGGAAACCTCCGACCTTGCAAAGGTGGAGATCTGACTCTCCACTCGACCTTTGCTGGCACTGCATAACCACAGCTTTCCCTGTGGTGTTTGCCTGGAATACAAAGATAATTGTTTCATTAAGCTGAACCCTTTCCTGATCCTTTGGTGAGAGACAGCAGGCTTCTGTTTGGAATTTTGCTGGTCAGTGCCTGTCGAAGGTTCTAGGTTGCAGATCTTCAGCTCTGAGGATCCCAAGGTCTCAAGCCAGTTTGCCTTCTCTTCTTATGTTTATTTTTTATATAATGTCCAGGAATTTTAGTTTATTGTAGGTAGAAATAGGGAAAAATTGATCTTTCTCTTGATTTATTTTTATATTTTGATGTATTGTTGTTAGTGTGATAAGTACATTTTAATCTATTTTTTTCTCTGGTCTGTGTTGCCAGTCTTTATGGGTCCACCTTTGCTTGTATGCAGAATGACAGAAATTTTTAGTTCTGTGAAATTATTAAATCTTGACAAAAAAACAAATGCTTGTTTGGCCCACCCCAAGGCGATCATATGGGGATAATGTATCTGGCTATCAAACAATAAAGCAGGGGCCTGTGATTAATATGAATATATTTTCATGCAACTCTATGAGAAATAAGCTGAAAACATTAAATTTTGGTGGTCTATTATTAGGAAAAACAAAAGTAAATTGCTCATATCATAAAGTATTTGCTTTTACCAGAGTTGTAAAAATCTAAAATTAAAGAAAAAATAAAAAAACTTACTTATATAATATAAAGGAAAAATGATTTTCATATTTCAAATAAGATAATAATGAATTTCTTTATCAAAGCCCTCAGCAAAAGACTCTGAAATGTTTTCAAGGAGAATCTCATTAGCAGTATATGAGTTTAGGGAAAACATATTCAAAGCCAGTCAGCCCAGATAATAGATTCTCATGCCTAAAGTAAACTGTGATATCAATTGCAAAAACAAAAGCAAAGCTGCTGGCCTGCACTCACACGTGGAAAAGTCTGGTTCTTTACAGCCACTTGAAATATTTGCCCAAATGTGATAGTCTTATGATTCATAAGCCAAGTTGCATCTGGGTTAGACACTCACTTATGTATCTTTCACATCAGAAATAAATTTTCAATCAAGATTTTTTCTAAAGATCAGATTATAAAATAGCCTTGATGCATATTCAGAATAAAATATGGTCTCTTAGTAACCTGAAAGTGTCAAGGCAAAAATAGTCAAGAAAAGAGGCTAAAGTTGTTTCAAAATGTTAAGCATGCATACTAGACTTTTAATCAAGAAAAAGTGGTTTAAGTTCTAGTTCTGTCATTGAATGAAGTCACTTAGCTATTCTAAGATTCCTGCTTCTATTTGGAAGAATAGTTTTTACTGTTATATATTGCAAATTGTTATCAGTCATGTCCAGTATGTCTCGGAGATCCAGTGAGAAGACCAAATAAGTTAATTTATTTTGTTTGAATACATAAATATATTTTCTCAAACAGATAAATATTATTTGCTCCTTACATGATGGACACTGGAAAATCAGAAGCCAGGTGAGCACAATCTGGGCTCTCAAGGTGATTTTAGTGTCAGAGGCAGTAATGTCAAGAGATCAGGAAGGTTTCTCAGGAGGGTAGCACCCCACTCTAGGGGTAAATAGAGGAAACGACCTTCTATATAAGAGTAGGTTTATGGGGAAGATTAAGGCCCACAGTCTTTCTAAATATGGTGCAAAGTGCGAGTATACTTTTTCTTGAGAATGATCCCATAGCTTTTACCTGAAGAGCAAAATGTCACCAACTCCCAGCATGTCAGGAACTATTGCCTTAAAGGAAGAGTAGGATTTAACCTGAGCAGAGGGTGGGCTAGTGAGGTGTCGTAGGCAGAGGACCAACATAAGCAAAGATCCAAAGAATTAGAAATAGAGCTAGTGGGAAGCTATTGTATAACACAGGTAGCACAGCTCGGTGCTCTGTGATGACCTAGAAGGATGGGATGGGAAGCTGGGAAGGAGGCTCAAGAGAGGGGAAATATGTGTTATATGGCTAATTCATGTTGTTGTACAGCAGAAACTAACACAACATTGTAAAGCAATTATATTCCAATTAAAAAAGGAAATAGGTCCCAGAGCACAATGTGTTTTTCTTTAAGAGGAGACTTTTTGTTATCATCAAAAAGGGAGATATTTAAAAGTTTTAAAGTAGAAAAAAATTCAGATTTAGAATTAGAAAAATCTTTCTGACAGTTGCATGGATGATGAATCCAACAACTAAACTAGAGGAAGAAGAAACCTAATATTCTATTCCAGAACAGAGAGGGTGATGGCTGTTATTAAAGCAGTGTGAGCAGGAGAGGAAAGGAAGAGATGGATTTCATAAAAATTTAGAAAATGACCAACGTTGATATGATTGATAAAATTAATTTACTGAAATGTTTAAAAATCTATATAACAGTGAAGCTTCCAACAGAGTTTCTCTCTTCTCTATGGAAGAACAGAGGTTCTATTTTTTGGATGGTGTCACTAGAAAACAGAACCTGAGGCGAAGCTTATATGCAAAGATTTTACTGGGCCCCTAGGCAAGGAAGACAATAATGAGAGGCAATTACTTGGAGGAAAAGCAAATACAAAGTGATGAGCTATTAAACAAGCCCTGGCCTCTTGGAAACATTACTGGTTGATCAGTCATGTGGCATGCATGGGAATACTGCACCTCAAACACCTGCCAGTGGGGAGGACAAGGCACTTACTCTCTCTTTCCGATCATCTGCTTTTTGTTGCCCACAGCTTTTCCCATGGAGCATTAACTCTCTTGTTCTTCCAAGAGTGTTACCCGGACACTACAGTCTGATGCTGGAGACTTCAGATGCAGAATGAGGCACTTCGTGTAAGTCCAAATGTGTTGGGAATTGTTAGAGTTTCCTTGAAGCCTGGTAGGTGTAGCCTGGGTACTGGAGTTTCTTGGGATTCGCCAGCAGACATGATGGACTTCAGACAACTACTGGGCTTAAGAGATGCAGCAGATTACCTCTCATATAGGTCACTGGTGGCTGGACAAGATCTGGATCTCTCCTCTTCTTTTCTCTCATCTCCTCCCTATCTACACCTTCAACCCCCAATCTCTCCTTTTCTCTGCTAGGTAGTTAGAAAGGAAAAAGGAGTCCAGAAAGGTGGTGGCTAAAAGACAAAGAAGGGAGAACCCTGCAAAAATAGAACAAAGGAAGGTCTGAGGACCAGAGTGAGAACCCCAGGTGAAAGAAAGAGCCCTCCTGGCTAGCCCAATTTACATATGACAGGCTTGGGGTGGGGGATGGGGACATAAAAAGAGGAGCCAAAATTGAGCCTCTGGCCTCTCTTCTCTTCACATCTTTTGGATCAGTCCGCCCTCATGCATCAAGGATGTATTTTTCTTTGCTTGCCAAATAAAACAACTGCAACACTGGTCCATCCGTTGCTTCAATTTTTTGCTGCAGCGAGACAGAACCGAGGAAATTACAAACTTCCCCAACAAAAATGGTGCCCTGACTCAGATTTAACCTGGCTGAAACAACCTCTGCTTGGCCCCTTTGAGGCTGAGGCCAAGCACAGCAAAAGCCCAACTTGGAGAAAGTTCCCACCATGGAAGCTGAACATGAAGAAAATCCAGCGCAGTCGAAGTGACAAGAAGCCCAACATGCTGGAAACAAGGACAACAAAAACAAACTCATCAGAAAGCTCACACGGTTCAGTCTCTGTTTCCAGGAGACCTCCGGTTAAGGTAGGAAGTCCTCACTCCTATGGTTGGAAGGACATTTGGCTAACAAAATCTTAATTTCTTTACAATCTCTCACTTCTTGTTTCCTCAACCCCCTCCCCCCAATAGGTGAACAGCAGTGGGTGCAATTGAGGGACTCTGGAGAGGCTACTCCCCAGTGTGTCCCAAAGGTTCCACTATCTTCTGCCCTCTTGTAGCTGTTGCCCAAGTGGGTGCGGGTTCTTCTGTCCTTAACTTCCTTTGTGCCAAGGATCAGGCCAATGAAAACTGTGAGCACAGGTCAGGTATTTAGCAGATTTTCTGGGAGGTTATAAAGGGGATTCCTCAGCACATTTTTCCCACTGATTTTTCCTCCTTTAGCTCCTCTCTCCATCTATGCCACTGCTTACAAAGTATTGGGCAAGTCATCATCTTCCCATTTCTGAAAGTTGTGCTTGAAATCGTTTATCTAAGATTGGGACTCAAACCCACGTGGCAGGGATTCTGTGCTATGCTGAGTCACTCAGTAGTATCAGACTGGGACTTGAGCCCGACAAAAACCCAAGGTGCCTGGTTTTAGGACCTAATGAAGCTCAGGCTCTTGATGTCTCATTGCAAAATTTCGGTGAGAGACACAGCAATAGGTAAGAGTTGGATTTGTTCAGATTTGGAGACAGGCACACTCCAGGAGTGTGGGCCATCACAGAGGGGAGTCCAGCGGCCATGGAATGTGGTATGGTTAGTTTTCAATAGCTGGGTGATTTCACGTGCTAATGAGTGGGAGGTTCATTCCAACAATTGGGGAACCATCCACTCCTTGGTCTTTTGACAGTGCCTTGAAACTGTCCTGGCACCTCTGGGTGTGTCATTTAGCTAACAGATCAAGAATTAAGGTTTAGTTAAATTTGACTTGTCTGACATTTTGAACGCATTTGATTTTATTCAGTTTATATTATGCCCCTGGGCTATGTCATTCTTTCAAAAGTTGTGCCCTATCCCTTACCTCCTGTTTCATGCTCTTTTCCTGAGCGCTGTCTGGGCCCACAATGTTTCCTCTACAATCTTCTGGAGGGACAACCAGAAAATAGCTGGTCCTTGAGAGAAAAATACTGTATAATATCCAATCCCTCTAGATATTCAAGCCTTCATCTTCCAGGTTTCCTACAACGTGTGCAACAACAGCATTTCTCAGTGAACCCGCTAGGGCAGGTGACAGGTACACAATGCCTGCTAGAAGTCCATCTGTTGGTGGCATCACGTCAAGGGCAATTGGGCTTCCAGGGATGTTTGCCACTTTAGGAATTAGCCCTGCAGGCTGCTTGGGCCCAAACCCTTACCACCCTTCTCCTAAAATTACAAACCTACCCCCAGATCAAATCTTCAGTCCACTTTTGTGGAACATCTGGCTTTTTTGCCTCTCACCAATTTGTTCTTAAGCCATTTACTAACTCCTAGAATCAGGACCCTGACCCTTTGTAGGCAACATCACTCCATCCCGTTTATTATTAAAATAATCTTAATGCCTCTAACAGGACCAGATAACCTATTCCTTTGTCATTACTTCTGCTATCACCTAAAGTGGGTCTATGACAATGAAATATTTACATTGGAAACACCCTAAGCTGTTCTAATGGAGGACTAGCGGAAGAAATTGGTGACTTACTTTCCCTTAGAGCAATAAGAAGATAAACCATATGGCTGTTTCACCAGGATCCCAGTCTCAGGCCACAGACTTGGATTGCTTTACATCATGGTATTTATTCCCATCTGCGGTGGACAAACCAGCAATGAGTGCAGATTACAACCCCTTAATCCTACGCAGCACTGGTCATGCTGGAGACATTGGGGATGACTAACTCCAGTCCCGGGGTCCCAGGAGGTCGACTTGCCTTGACCTGCCTAGGAATCTGGTCCTCAGAAGGTTGTCACACCTCAACCTGCTCAGGGATCTGCCAGTCCAGGGGTCCCCAGGAAGTCGACATGCCTCGACCTGCCCAGGGACCCAATTCTCAGAAGGCCAACCTGCCTTGACCTGCCCGGTGATTCAGTCTCCAGGAGGCTGTCACACCTCAGCCTGCCTGGGGGTCTGCACCCTGACCCAGGGATGCCTGGCTCTCAGGTTTCAACAATACTGGGTAGGTTAAGTCTCAAATAGACTTACCCCTAAGGAAGTCCACGCATAATAATAGAAGGAGGCCTATTAGTTTTTGTTTTCTTTTTTCTTTTCATCCCTGTTATCACTGTCTTTCAGATGGGAAATAACCAATCCACTTCCCAACAGATGCCCTTGAGATGCATCCTTGATAACTGGAAGATTTTTCATCCTCTAACTCTAAGGAGAAGTTGCTTAAAATTCCTTTGTGCCAGTGTGTTGCCACAGTATCCTCTGGGGGACAAGGAACACTGGCCTGAGGATGCGAGTTTAAATTACAACACCATCCTTCAGCTAGACTTATTCTGAAAAAGATGAGGGAAATAGACAAAGATCCCCTATGTCCAAATTTTCTTCTGACTAAGATATATGAAGGAACTCTATCTTAAGTATGGGATTGTTGTATGTCTTAAAAGTAAGCCTACAAAGCAAATGGTGTTAGGCACAGACAACCAAGAGAAGGAAGTCCCCCATGCAGGCTTACCTCCCATGGCTCCCGAGTTGCCTGGTGCTTCTTTCCTGTATCCAAAAGTGCCTCCATATCTGGGAGCACCCCCTCCACAAAAGCCAAATCAAGTAGGTCCCTTAGTTGAAACTGGAGGAGAATTCAGACCAGCCGAAGCCCATAAGCCCTTCTCCCTCTTAGAACTAAGACAAATCCAATAAGACCTGGGAAGCTATACAGATGACCCAGGCAAATATATAGATACACTCCAACACACTATCTTGGCCTTTGACTTGATGCAGAAGGACACCATGGTCATATTTAGTCAAACTTCATCTGACCCTGAGCATGCTAGGGTCTTAAAGGAAACCCGAAGCTATGTTACAGGACTTCACATTTCAAGTGATAAATACCCAGTAGGGGAAACTGTGGTCCCCTCCTCAGATCCTAATTGGAATTATAATGACCCTGAGCATATAATGAGAAAGGGATCATTTTCTGATCTGTGTAAAGGCAGGACTAAAAGTAGCCCAGCAAAAAGTAATCAGCTATGCCTGGCTCTCAGCAATAACTCAGGAGCCCAACAAGAACCCCATTGCCTTTCTGGAAAAGCTAAAAGAGGCCCTCCAAAAGTTTACCAATCTGGACTTAGACTCTTACGAGGGACAGGTGATTCTAAAGGACAAATTCCTGTCCCAGTGTGCATCGGACATCAGGATAAAGTTACAACTGCTACAGCAGCAGGATCCTGCTACCTCTTTAGATGAGATGTTCCAGACAGCCACCAATACCTTTTATAACAGAGAACAGGAGAGGGAAGCCAAGGCCCAGGAGAGGAAGAGAAGGAAAGAGACAAAGCATGCCCAGATCTAGCTGCCCTCCTGGGAAGCCCTATGGAAAAACCTGAGTCCTTAAAAGACAAGGCACGAGCAAATGTCTAATCTGTAGACAGGTGGGGCATTGGGCAAAAGAGTCTCCAAACCATGGCAAGTCTCCTAAAATGGCTTGCTACAAATGCCATCAATTGGGACATTGAGTGGCACTCTGCCCTGGGGATCCAGGAGCCTCAAGATCAAGTGTCAAGCCTTCCCTCATGGTAGTTCAACAGGACTGAAGCAGCCCACTTCAGCCAGCCCACCTGTCACCATCATGAGGCTAGAGCCAAGGATGCAACTGCATGTGGCAGGTAGGCCCAAGAATTTCTTAGTTAACACAGGAGCTACCTACTCTGTCCTGCCTTCCTACTCTGGAGCCTTCTCCTCCCAAATCTGTACCATTTGGGGTGCTACAGGAAAAACAGTTACAAAAAGATTCACCCAAGCACTTCTTTGTTGCTGGGAAAGACAAATATTTTCCCACCAGTTTCTGGTGGTCCCTGAGTGTCCTACTCCCTTATTGGAAAGAGATAAACTCACTAAACTGGGGACCACCCTTTTGATAGGAAGCTTTTTAGCCCCTGAAGTCCTACAGCTTCTGGTTACTACTGAGGAACCCATTATACCCTCTCCAATAGGGAGGGACCAAATACTATGGGAGAACAAAATTAACTCCCAGGTATGGGGCCAGGGGACTCCTGGATGAGCCCACCAAGCTGAACCAGTTGTCCTTGTCCTCCGAGATCCCACTCAGTTTCCAAACTGAAAAGTACCCCCTCAGAAGAGAAGTTCAGAAAGGACTACAGCCTCTAATAAATAAATTCCTTGCCTGTGGGCTATTGGTTACCACCAATTCTCAATGTAACACCCCGATCCTCCCTGTAAAGAAAAAGGACAGGACCTGGCAAATGGTTCAAGGTCTCTGGATCATAAATGAAGCTGTAGTCCCCCCGCTCCTTCCCACAGTACCCAATCTGTATGTAGTCTTGGGAGAAATTCCACCCAGTGCAAAGTGGTTTACAGTCCTTGATCTCATAGATGCATTCTTTTGCATACCACTGGCTAAAGAATCCCAATCTTTTTGCCTTCTAGTGGGAAGCTCCAGGAGAAAAACACCAACAGATGACTTGGACAGAGGTTCAGAGATAGTCCCCACCTGTCTGGGCAGGCTTTTAACTGGGATCTCCTAGATCTGGACCTGAGACCTAATGAGAAAATATTAAAATATGTACATGACCTATTAATCTGCTCTCCAGATGAGATAAATGCCCAACAACCTGCAATTCAAGTTCTAAACTTCTTAGCAGAGAAGGGATTATAGTCTCTCATGCTAAGGTGCAGATGGTCAAGACAAAGAGCACTTACCTGGGAGTTCAGATTACACATGGGTCCAGGAGGCTGTCCTCTGATAGAGTCCAAGGAATCCTCCAGTTGTGCTCCCCCATGACTCAAAAACAATTGCGAGCTTTCCTTAGGCTAACTGGATATTGTAGAATCTGGATACCCAACTATGGGCTAATTGTCCAGCCCTTATGTGAAAGCTTGAAGGGATAGGATGATTCAATCCCACTGATGTGGGGAACTCCTCAAAACAAGGCAGAGGCTACACTAAAACAAGCCTTAACTCAAGCTCCTACCTTGAGGTTGCCAGACTCAGAAAAAGCATTCCAAATTTATGTCCATGAAAAGGAAGTAATAACCTTGGGAGTGTTAACTCAAAGGTTGGGACCTGAGCCCTAGCCTGTAGCTTACTTATCCAAGAGGGTCAACCCAACCGCCCAAGGCTGGCTTCCCTGCTTTCAGCATCTTGCAGCTATTACAATCCTGATAGATGATGCTTTAAAATTCTTTTTGGGGGGCAAACTAACTATTTTTACCAGCCACCAAGTGAAACAATTCCTAAATGAGAGGCCATTTATGGATGTTTGACTAAAGAATCCTCAGATATCAAGTAGTGTTGATGGAAAATCCAGGCCTGACTGTATCCCCTTGTGAGGTTCTTAACCCAGCCACCCTCCTGCCTACTCCTGGGGGCTCTCTCCCCTTTCACTCTTGCCTAGAAACCTTGGACCACCAGACAAAACCCCGAGAGGGAGTGTCAGAAGATCCTCTGACCAATCCTGAGGAAATCTGGTACACTGATGGAAGCAGCTTTGTCTTGGATGGAAAAAGAAGAGCCAAATATGCAGTAGTCTCCAATTTTGAGCCAATAGAGGCTTAACCTTTTGACACCATGTACTTCAGCCCACTTAGCTGAGCTCATAGCCCTGACTCGAGCTTTAGAGCTAGGAAAAGGAAAAGGAGTAGCCATTTACACTGACTTCAAGTATGCCTTTCTGGTACAACATGCACATGCTGCTAGCTGGTAAGAAAGGCCACTTGACCACCTGAGGGTCCCCAACCAAATATGGTGATCAAATCCTTTGGCTCGTGGAGACAGTTCATCTACCAACTGAGGTTTCAGTCTCCCATTGTAAATGACACCAAAAAGGGAGCATGGAAGTGGCATGAGGGAACCTGGCAGCTAAGAGAGCAGCATTACAGAAGAATGGCCTGACAGGGGATTCTACCTTAGTTCCACAGGCTAATTTGTCAGAAACTCCTTCATATACTAAACGTGAGACTTAAAGCCAAGAGTGGGGGCTTTCAAGATGATTATACAGGGTAGTTCCAAAAGGAGGGACTCCTTTTTCTGCCTGGGAACCTTCAATGGAAGTTGGCTAACTGATTACATGCCACCACTCATTTAGGGGAGAAGGCCCCCCAAAGATTACTACAAAGGACTTTCAGAGGAATAGGCCTTCAAATGACTATAAGGCAAGAGATCTCCTCTTGTCCCACTTACCAATTAGAAAACCTCCAAGGAACTCAAAGACCCTAACTGGCTCAGCGCATCCAATGAAATAGGACCTATACAGGAGAGGTAGGCAGATGGACTGGCAGATGGGCTTCATCCAGATGCCAGTTTTTCAAGGGTATAAACACCTGTTAGTCATGATAGATAACATTAACAGAATGGATTGAAGGCTTTCCAACCTGGACTGAGAAGGCTGAGGAGGTGGTAAAAAAAAAAAAAGACAAAACTGCTGCATGAAATCATTCCAAGGTTTGGTCTGCCCAGGTCATTACAAAGTGACAATGGGACATCATTTAGTTCTAAAGTCACCCAAGAGGTCTCTAGCATTCAGTTCAGTTCAGTTCAGTCACTCAGCCGTGTCTGACTCTGTGACCCCATGAATCGCAGCACACCAGCCTCGCTGTCCATCACCAACTCCCAGAATTCACTCAGATTCACATCCATCGGGTCAGTGATGCCATCCAGCCATCTCATCCTCTGGCGTCCCATTCTCCTCCTGCTCCCAATCCCTCCCAGCATCAGAGTCTTTCCAATGAGTCAAGTCTTCGCATGAGATGGCCAAAGTACTGGAGTTTCAGCTTTAGCATCATTCCTTCCAAAGAAATCCCAGGGCTGATCTCCTTCAGAATGGACTGGTTGGATTTCCTTGCAGTCCAAGGGACTCTCATGAGTCTTCTCCAACACCACAGTTCAAAAGCATCCATTCTTTAGCGCTCAGCTTTCTTCACAGTCCAACTCTCACATCCATACATGACCACAGGAAAAACCATAGCCTTGATGAGACGAACCTTTGTTGGCAAAGTAATGTCTCTGCTTTAGAATATGCTATCTAGGTTGGTCATAACTTTCCTTCCAAGGAGTAAGAGTCTTTTAATTTCATGGCTGCAGTCACCATCTGCAGTGATTTTGGAGCCTCAAAAAATAAAGTCTGACACTGTTTCCACTGTTTCCCCATCTATTTCCCATGAAGTGATGGGACAAGATGCCATGATCTTAGTTTTCTGAATGTTGAGCTTTAAGCCAACTTTTTCACTCTCCTCTTTCACTTTCATCAAGAGGCTTTTGAGTTCTTTTTCACTTTCTGCCATAAGGGTGGTGTCATCTGTGTATCTGAGGTTATTGATATTTCTCCCGGCAATCTTGATTCCAGCTTGTGCTTCTTCCAGCCCAGCATTTCTCATGATGTACTCTGCATATAAGTTAAATAAGTAGGGTGACTATATACAGCCTTGATGTACTCCTTTTCCTATTTGGAACCGGTCTGTTGTTCCATGTCCAGTTCTAACTGTTGCTTCCTGACCTGCATATAGGTTTCTCA
>NW_011494731.1:821924-822236 GCF_000754665.1 Bison bison bison | reverse complement strand
ATAGTCAATAAAGCAGAAAGAGATGTTTTTCTGGAACTCTCTTGCTTTTTCCATGACCCAGTGGATGTTGGCAATTTGATCTCTGGTTCCTCTGCCTTTTCTAAAACCAGCTTGAATATCTGGAAGTTCACAGTTCATGTATTGTTGAAGCCTGTCTTGGAGAATTTTGAGCATTACTTTACTAGGGTGTGAGATGAGTGCAATTGTGTGGCAGTTTGAGCATTCTTTGGCATTGCCTTTCTTTGGGATAGGAATGAAAGCTGACCTTTTCCAGTTCTGTGGCCACTGGGTCATGGAAAAAGCAAGAGAGTT
>NW_011494731.1:799315-821824 GCF_000754665.1 Bison bison bison | reverse complement strand
ACAGCATATTGAGTGCAGCACTTTCACAGCATCATCTTTCAGGATTTGAAATAGCTCAACTAGAATTCCATCACCTCCACTAGTTTTGTTCGTAGTGATGCTTTCTAAGGCCCACTTGACTTCACATTCTAGGATGTCTGGCTCTAGGTCAGTGATCACACCATCGTGATTATCTGGGTCTTGAAGATCTTTTTTGTACAGTTCTTCTATGTATTCTGCCACCTTTTCTTAATCTCTTCTGCTTCTGTTAGGTCCATACCATTTCTGTCCTTTATCGAGCCCATCTTTGCATAAAGTGTTCCCTTGGTATTTCTAATTTTCTTTAAGAGATCTCTCATCTTTCCCATTCTGTTGTTTTCCTCTATTTCTTTGCACTCATCGCTGAGGAAGTCTTTCTTATCTCTTCTTGCTATTCTTTGGAACTCTGCATTCAGATGCTTATATCTTTCCTTTTCTCCTTTGCTTTTTGGTTCTCTTCTTTTCACAGCTATTTGTAAGGCCTCCTCAGATAGCTATTTTGCTTTTTTGCATTTCTTTTCCATGGGGATGGTCTTGATCCCTGTGTCCTGTACAATGTCATGAACCTCTGTCCATAGTTCATCAAGCACTCTATCAGATCTAGTCCCTTAAATCTATTTCTCACTTCCACTTTATAATCATAAGGGATTTGATTTAGGTCATACCTGAATGGTCTTGCAGTTTTCCCTACTTTCTTCAATTTAAGTCTGAATTTGGCAATAAGGATTTCGTGATCTGAGCCAAGTCAGCTTCTGGTCTTGTTTTTGTTGACTGTATAGAGCTTCTCCATCTTTGGCTGCAAAGAATATAATCAGTCTGATTTCAGTGTTGACCATCTGGTGATGTCCATGTGCGTTGGGCATTACTTATTATATCCATTGTGCCTGGAAGCATCAGTCTTCAGGAAGATTAGAAAGAGCCAACCATTTCTTAAAATCGGTGATAAAAAAGATAAGCCAGGAGACGTCCCTGGGAAGGAAAGAGGCTTTACCAATAGCTTTCCTCTGTACCCGTATTTCCCCTAAGGAACAGGTTAGCCTTAGTCCTTATGAGATGCTATATGGGAGCCCTTTTGTTTATGTCAGTGACCTCTTCCTAGATCCCTCCAGTCTTATACTATGGCCATTGAGCAATTCCAACAGAATATATGCTTGTGGGGTATCAAAAAGGACCCACAAGTTTCTAAAGAGCCACCACTATGTTTTCCAGGGGATCAAGTCATAATGAAAGTCTGGAAAGATGGGTCACCAAAGGCTCAACTCCAGCCCACGTGGAAGGGCCCCTACCCTGTAATACTTTCTACCCCCATAGCAGTCAAGGTAATAGGACATGACTCCTGGATTTACCACTCATGAGTCAAGCCATGGAAAAAAATAGAGGAGGACATTTAATACATCTGTGAGCCCCTGGGAGGTCCCAGATATCTATTCAGAACTACAAATCAGTGTCATTCTAATGAAACCCCCAAAATTAGTTTTCTGGGGATAAGGATAGCTCTAAAGAGGTAACACAGCTTGGCAGGAGTTGTACTCCAAAATAGACATGAGATAGATCTCCTGATCGCTGAACAAGGATGGACTGGAGCCATCTTGAATGAGATATGTTTTTTCTGGGTAAATACTTCCAGCTAAGTTAAAGAACGTCTCACAGTCCTTAAGAAAAACATTCAGATCCTATAGGATCTCAAAGAATGAGCTGGAGAGTTCTTGGGGTGACTACAACCTCTCTTTGGAGGATATGTCTCCCAGCAATGAGGAATTTTGAGTTGGCTAATGCCCCTACTAATCCATGTTATCATCATATTGATGCTGTTTATGATTGCTCCATGTATTATCAATTGTCTAACCCATTTTGTCTCTGCCCAGGTCAACAAGCTACAACATGCAGTGCCAGTTCAGCAAGGATATATAAAACTATACCTGACCATGGAAATTATCACTCACCCTTAGATGGACACTGCTATAAGGACTCTTAGGCTTGAGACTAGCAAGAGAGGGAGGTCCAATGCCCCTCGCCATCCCAGTTCAGCAGGAAGTAGCCAGAGAGACCTTTATACCCCTCTACCCAAAGAATTGGGCCTCCCATCTCTTGAGGAGGGGAATGTTAGGTAGTTGTAATAGGAAAAAAAAGGAGTCCAAAAAGGGCTAAAAGTGGGGCCTAAACGAAAAAGAAGGGAAAAGCCTGCAAAAATAGGACAAAGGAAGGTCTGAGGACTGGAGTGAGAACCTCAGGTGAAACAAACAGCCCTCCTGGTTAGCCCAATTTACATAGGGCAGGCTCAGGGGAAAGAGAAAAAGACATAAAAAGAGGAGCCAAAATTAAGCCTCTGGCCTCACTTCTAATCTTTTGGGTCAGCCCACCCTCACACCTCGAGGATGTATTTTCCTTTGCTTGCCAAATAAAACTGAGCTGTA
Source organism: Bison bison bison (assembly GCF_000754665.1). Classification (NCBI taxonomy): domain Eukaryota; kingdom Metazoa; phylum Chordata; class Mammalia; order Artiodactyla; family Bovidae; genus Bison; species Bison bison. The sequence goes on along the minus strand of NW_011494731.1, from coordinate 819,392 downwards.
ACACTGGTCTGTCCGTATCTTGAAATTTTTGCTGTGGAGAGACAGAACCAAGGAAATTACAAATTCCCCCAACACTTCTTTTTTTCCATGACCATAATGAAAATCAAGGAAGTCAAACTAATCACTATTATATTGAATCTTTGTCCACTAACTGAAAACTATAGACATAATCCCTACTTTTTCAACCATTTACCATAGTTACTTGGATCATTCATTTTTCCCCCTTCGATCTGGTTTTTATCTTAATTTTTAGATTTCAATGAATTGAATATATTCCACAGAATTTTTCTCTACTTTGATTTGGTATTTTCACTCTCAAAGTTTAATTATTTGAGGAAGGTGATTTTCTTTATTTTAATCTCAAACAGTGAAGAAAAATAAATGTTTAGTTGTACAGGATGAGTTTTGGAAAGTTCATGAAAGAGAGTTTATATGTGTGTGTGTGTGTGTGTGTGTGTGTGTGTATAGGGGTATATTTGTTTTTCATTCCCAAAGCATAGGAAAGTAAAATAGTAATGGTGTAGGCAGAAGTGAACTAGAAGATATTTAGACACTGATTAGTTTGAGTTTCATGAAGAAGAAAAAAAAAAGTCAGTTATGACAACAGGCATTTTGAATTGATGGAAGTCAGAAAGATATTGTGTAAACAAACTAGAGAGCATTGTTGAACTTGGAAAATCAAGTAGAAATAGATTAACACCCTCCCTATTTCCAACAGAATTTGTGCTATTGTGGAAGACAACCAAATAAGTTCAAAAGAGGTCATATCTTGTGTATTTTTTAATGATATGATGCCAATTGTCTCAGAGACATACAGAATATAAGTACTTAATATTATGGTTGTTTATTTCACTTTGTTTTAAATATTCGTAATATTTGTCTATTTATTGTTCTTTTTTTTTTCTTCTAAATTTGCTTGACTAAATTTTGTATTTTACAATAGTGTTACCATGAACTCTTAAGCCCCCTGTGTCTTTTAAGGGCACACTGCTCTTAGGCTGGCATGTTGGGCAGGGATTCAATTGGTACCACTGTGAATGTTCTCCCTCAGCTGAACATCAGTAAGGTGACATCTCACTTTGCCAAGCAGTCCATAAGCCATAAATAGGCTCATGTCTATTGTTCTGTCATAGTTATTAATAGCACATTCACTCACTCTCAAAAGTGTCCTGGTTTGGATGATAAATAAAAGAAGTCCAAAATGAGGGCAAGAAGACTGCTGCCAGGAAGTTAAAATAGAGATTTAATAGAAGGGATCCATTCAGAGACAGGCAAGTACATCTTCTGGCCAGAATTAAGGTCATTGGAAAGTAAGAGCATATCTAAAGAAACAGTATTTCAATCAGAGAAGAGTTAGTGAGTAAACTAAGTCTAGAAAAAATAATTGTCACAGATTCTGCTTGTGCAAGCATGACCCAAGTGCAATGATATTGGGTCAGGATATTTCTATAACTGTTTTTGTTTTTTAGGCTATACCATTCAGCATGCAGGATCTGAGGTCCCAGACCAGGTATCAAACTCTTGCCCCCTGCATTGGAAGCATGGAGTTAACCACTGGAATGTCAGGGAAATTCCTGTATAATGTTTTAAGCACCCCAAAGTCCTCATTTTATTATGAACATGTGTGAATATGCCAATCATAGCATGATGACATTAATCATTTGAAATCTACAATTTTATTTCCTGTGCTCTAACAATGTGTCTATCAATCAGTCTTCTGGATTATCTTTTGACTTTTCTTGTAGAGCTATATATACTCATTCTTTTATTTAACTTTTATCTAGCATGTACCCTGTGTCAAGATGTGTAATGGTCAGTGGGGACACCAAGACAGATCATGCTGTCAAAAATCACTGCCATGATGAGAGAGAGAGTGAGAGACTGGAAGAGAGAAAAGGACAAGAGAGAGAGAAAGGTGAGGGGTAGGAAGACAGAGAGAGAACAATAAAATATTATTGTTTAGTGTGACAAACATGAGAGTATGGGAGCATCAAACCATGGGAACTGAGAATAGAGAGAGAAGAAAGTCAAGGAAGGCATCCTAGAGAAGGTGACCTTTAAGTGAAGTTAAGAATATTGTTGTTTAGTCACTACATCATGTCCGATTCTTTTGCATCCCCATGAACTGTAGCCTGCTGGGCTCCTCTGTCATGGGATTTCCCTAGCAAGGTTACTAGAGTGAGGGGTTAGGAATAAAATGAATGATAACAAGCTGATCAGAGGAAATAAAACATTGTATGTTATAGGTAAAGGAGGACAAAAGAAGCAATTTACATTTGAAAATGCAGTAGCAATGGTTTTATTTTTTGCTTTTTAAAAATATTTAGATTCATTTCTTAGCTGATCTACATAGTCTAGTGAGGTTAACAACTATATTTCTCATGATAAACAAATTGCCTTTTTAGTGTTTTACAGCTTAACCTATGGGACCTTGGCTAGGGGGAAAATACCCTTGATTAGAATTTTATTGATGTAGAGAATTTTATTCTCAAAATGTGAGAAAAGTTAAATATGGATTTAATGGTGAAATTTTGAAAATATATCCACTTTCCTTATGAATAGATCCCTGGCATCCATTCCTATGTCATGGACCTAGAAAATGGGAGGAACAGTAACATGCAAAAAAGGAGTTTTAAATATTGGTTCCCATAAGGTGTGGAAGAGAGTCAGAATATTGCAGAAGCTTCATGAAACAGTAAGAAGACAGCTGATAGAATAAGGTTTACCTCTAGAAGAGACAAAATGTTTCTCACCAGACTAAGGATTAACATCAATCACAAATGTCTATGTTACCTACAACAGATGAAGTGGTACCAAGTGGTAGGAAAAGACTAGTGGTCCTTAGCAAACCAAGAGAACAACTAAAAATTTGCCAGCTCTAGGCTCTACAGTGAGGAACATCTTAAGAAAGAGAAATCTGAGAGAAATCGAGGGCAGAAGGCAGGTATAAATCTCTGCCTGGCAGCATCATACCTTCTTTACTAATAGCTCATTGACATCTTGGGGAAGAAGAGGTGATGGAGAAGAGGTATGGAAGCCTGAACATATACCCAACAGTGATCAAAGAACCCTCTAAAAGATAATTTAGAGAATTCCCTGGCGTTTCAGTAGCTAGGACTCTCAGCTTTCACTGCTGAGGGCATTTTGATTGCTGATCAGGTAATTAAGGGACTTCTGTGTAGCTCAGACAGGTAAAGAATCTGCTTGCAATGCAGCAGACCTGGGTTCTATCCCTGGGTTGGGAAGATCCTCTGGAAAAAAGGAATGGCAACCTACTCCAGTATTCTTGCCTGGAGAATCCCATGGACAGAGGACCCTGGAAGGCTACAGCCCATGGGGTCACAAAGAATCGTACAACAAACTAAGCAACTAAGAGACTAAGCAACTAACACTACTACTACTACTAGGTAATTAAGATCCTACAAGCTGTGCCAAAAAAAAGACTATCTAAATCACAGCAGGGACTTTCCTGGTGGTCCAGTGAGGAATCTGCCTGTCAATGCAAGGGACACAGGTTCGATCCCTGGTTCAGGAAGATCCCACATGCCACGGGGCCACTAAGCCCTTGCACCACAACTACTGAAGCTTGTGTACCTAGAGCCTGTGCTCCCCACTGCAAAGAAAAGCCTTCACCCCATAACTAGGGAGTAGCCCATGCTCACCACAACAAGAGAAAACCCTTGCACAGCCACAAAGACCCAGCATAGCCTAAATAAATAAATATCACAACACAAGGGTCCAAGGATAAATGAACAAGCACATGTCTGCTCCCGCCCATCTCTCATTAAAAACAAGTGAATTACATGAGTTTGTATTCTTATGTCCTTCCATTCTATGAAGCATGGGATGGATGCAGAAATTCCTCCATATGTGATGGTGATAATAGGTTGAAGTGTGGATTGTGGACAGTGGCTGAGCACAGAGCCAGAAGGCTCTGTGGAACTGTTCCACAATTATGGAATTGCTCCATAAGCTGTTGCTACATTAAAAAAAATAAAATAGTAAACAAGGCAAATTTATTACTTTTCACATACAGTAGCATTTTAGACAGTTCTATTGGATTTACCTGGGATTCCTCATGCACCTGAACTCATACCAGCTCTGTTGGGGTGGGAGGGTCCAAAATGTCCTCACTCACATGCCAAAAAATGGGTCAAGGCTGTCAACTGAGTATCTTAATTCTTTTCCACAATGTTTCTCATTTTGCTGCAGGCTAACCTGAACTTCACAGCATGGCGATGTCAGGATTCCAAGAAAGAAGTAAAAGCTGCAACAGTATTTTCACTGCATCCTATGGATCAAGGTTGGCCACAAGACCAGCCTAGATTAAAGAGAGTGGAACAACTGTCTCTTGAATGGAGGCACAAATTTGTCACCTGGATGGCAAAGGCCTGTGGACACAGGAAAACAGACTTTGGGGAGGTTTTTATTAACTCTCTCCAAGTAAGGAACAAGGCGAGTGCATTACAGAAACTGTGGAGATTTTTAAAAACCTGATGGGGACCGTGAAGGATCTGCCATACCCACACACCAAACAAGGGACTGATGAAGCCAAAAATACTGACAAGAACTTCTCTCAAAATGTCAGCAACAGTTGCACCTATGGGACTACAAAATACAGCTTCCCTGTGGGTGACAAGAAGAATCCCAAACCTCCTCTTTAAGCTTCATCTTGTTGAGTAAGTCTGCAATTCTTGCTCATGAGGGCATCAGTATTCTCATTCAGTCCATGCTTCCTCCCACCCTTTGTCCATTTCACCTCACCAATTTCCCCTTCCCCTTCATTCCTTTGCTCTCTCTACTTCTCTCTCTGCCCTCTCCTACTTTTTTCCTGCCCTTCTGAGAGGGTGGATGTGGGGTAGTCACTGCATCACTCTTCAACTGCTCCCTCTGGCCAGCACCTACTAACCTGGATGCGTGAAAAACAGGGCAGGGAGAGGCTGGCCTCCCGCGCTGAACATCTCAGTCCTACAGGCTCTCCTTGATGGGAGATTTCTGAGTGATAGAGGTTCACTCCTCATATCCTCTAGTAGCTGAAAGTCTTATTCTCAAAATATTATCATTTTTATTTCCCTGTGTCCAAGAGAAGTCCCCTTGGGAACAGGCTGAAGAGGCAGATATTCCTATATAAACCTGTGGGTCAGAGTTCAACAGAAGACTTACAGAGAGCTGGTTTCTGGGCTTGATGCCCCTAGTGGGGAATGGACAGCATGTTCCTCCTTCACTGGCTCTTTCTGGAAGTGTGCAGACTAAAACTTGAATTGCCACTTACAGGGAGAGAGTTGAAACCACAATCTCCCTCTTTCTCTTTTTCCCTCTTCTCTCTACCTCTCTCCCTCGGTCCTCACCCATACACTCTGGGCTCTTTCATTCTGCAGACTCTTCATCTATCTCAGTAATTCTGGACAGAGAATTCTGTGAACCTTTTTATCCTCACTCTGGACCTCAAGTAGCTAGTTTTCAGCTCCCAAGTTTGTAAGTAAACCTGGAAAACACCTAGGGAATGTCCCAAAACTCCCCTCTGAGTTGGATTCTTGACAATTGAAGAAACTTTAAATTAGAAGATTTTAAAAGGAATAAGCTGACTTTCTGTTGTAATCAAGACTGGCCCCAGGTGACAAGGAGAAGTGCCCATGGACTCGATCCCTTAACTTTAATACCATTTTACAATGATGGAATTATTTTGTAAGCAGTCCCAAAGATGGAGAGATGTCCTGTAGGAGCCAGACCTTCTCACAGATGCCTACTCAGCCTCCAGCTAGCCATGTGCACACCAAGCTTCAGTCACTGGCCCTGGGTTCTTCCCCTTCAGCATCATTCTCAGTCCCCAGACCCCCATTTTACCCTGTCAAGCAAAAACTCCAAAATCAGAGCCCCCAGTGCTTTCCCTAATGGTAGTCTGATCAAGTTCAAAGTTATCCCACATGGCTTTTACCCCCTCAGGAAGTAGCTGATAGGAATGGAGGGATTACTTGAGTGCAGGTCCCCTTTTTGATGGGGGACCAAGAAATCTGTAAGGAAAGGTTTGGCAGGTTCTCAGAATACTCTGATAAGCTTAGGGATGTATTTTTCAGTCTGAGTTTAACATTTTACTTGATCTGACAAGACATTGTAGTTATTCCTGTTGCACCCCAAATGAAAAGGAGCTTATATTGAGAAAGATCAAAGGAGACATGAATGGCCTATTGGCCACCAATCCACACAACCAAATTTATCAGCCAGGTGAGGATGCAATCCCAGAACATAACCACACTGGGACTATGATGATCACATAAGCTAGGCTAGGATGACATTATATTACCTGTTTATCAGAAGGAATGAAAGGTGTATGGTGAAGCCTTTAATTTATAATAAGGTCTGAGAAGTTACACAGGAGAAAGATGAAAACTAGAGTCTTCCTGAGCCAGGTGACAGAGGCATTCAGGAAGGACACCAATACAGACCATGAGTCTGCAGAAGGGAGGTTGCTATGGCCAGGCATGCTATCAGCCAGTTCATTCCTGATTTTCAGAATAGATTTACAAAATCCTGAGGCTGGGCCCCACCCCACCTGCAGAGGGTAGATGTAGAGGAGGCCTTCAAGGTCTGTAATAGCCAAGAATTAACAGTGGAGGCTAATAAGGATAGGAGGCTAATTAAAAAAAAAAAAAATGCTGTTATTCACCAGCCACATTCATGGGACCCTGGAGTGCTGAGACCAAACACAGAGCCGAGAAGTTACATGGGCTAGAAACAGTTTGTCTTCTGTAGAAGGAGGGCACTGGAATGTGGGGGGATATCCAGAGTGCCTTCCTGTGGGATGACCACAGGATAACCCCAACTGGGCCCAGTTCCTCTTGAATCTCTAGGATGAGAGGTTCCTGCACACAGATTGATGGAGCCTCAGTGTCTGTCTGGCTTCAGATACTACTCAATCTACCCTCATCACATGGCAGAGCCTCCAGTCACCCTCGACGTGGCATGTAGGAGAAGGACACTGGAACCACCTACTCTGCTGTGACTTGGTTGGCTACCCCCTCGTCAACCATTAGTACTGTGAAGGGAGCTAATGGACAGCCAAATGTAAGGCAAATTACATCTTCCCTTGCCTGCATGGTTGGTTCCATTATTATTATTATTACTATCATTATTATTACTGAAGTATAGTTGATTTGGGTTCTTCCCATGGGGTGCAGTGGTAGAAAATCCACCTTCCAGTACAGGAGACACAAGAGACATAGGTTCGGTACCTGGGTCGGGAAGCTCTCCTGGGGTAAGAAATGGCAACCTGCTCCAGTATTCTTGCCTGGAAAGTTCCATGAACAGAGGAGCCTGGTGGGCTACAGTCCATGTGGTCACAAAGAGTCAGACACAACTAAGCGGCTGAGCACAGCATACACATAGTTTATTTACAGTTTTATTTTAATTTTTATTGTACAGCAAAGTGACTAGTCATATGTTGTGTGTACACACACACACACACACACACATATATATATATATTCTTCCTCATATTCTTTTCCATTATGGTTTACTACAAAATATTGAATATAGTTCCCTGTGCTATATAGTAGGACTTAATTTATTTTATATATAGTAGTTTATATATGCTAAGTTGCTTCAGTCATGTCTGACTCTGTGCGACCCCATAGACGGCAGCCCACCAGGCTCCCCTGTCCCTGGGATTCTCCAGGCAAGAACACTGGAGTGGGTTGCCATTTCCTTCTCCAATGCATGAAAGTGAAAAGTGAAAGTGAAGTCGCTCAGTTATGTCCGACCCTCAGCGACCCCATGGACTGCAGCCTACCAGGCTCCTCCATTCATGGGATTTTCCAGGCAAGAGTACTGGAGGGGGTGCCATTGCCTTCTCTGTGTTTGTATATGCTAATCCCAAATTTCTAATTTATCCCTCCTCCACCCCCTTTACCCTTTGGTAACCCTAAGTTTGTTTTCTATGTCTGGGAGTCTGTTTCATAAATAAGTTCATTTGTATCATACAAGGAATATCATATAATATGTCTTTGTCTGACTTACTTCACTTAGTATATGATAATCTCTAGGTCCATCTGTGTTGCTGCAAATGGCATTATTTCATTCTTTTTAATGGCTGAGCAGTATTCCGTTGTGGTGTGTGTGTATAGTGTATATATATTGCATCTTTATCCATTCATCTGTTGATGGACCACTTTTGTATCTTGGTTCTTGTAAATAGTGATGCTATGAATATTGAGGTGTATGCATTTTTTCAAATTAGTTTTCCCTAGATATATTCTCAGGAGTAGGATTGCTACATGATATGACAACTCTATTTTTAGTTTTTTAAGGAACTTCCATACTGTTTTCTATAGTGACTGCACAAATTTACATTCCTTCCAACCACTTAGGAGAGTTTCCTTTTCTTCACAGAAATCATATCTGTTATTATTACTCACAGCTTTTTGAATATGCCAGAATGACCTGTCTCACTCCTTGGAAGATATTTGCTAAATAAATTAGGAGTTAGTATATTCTTAGGAAAAGGTGAAATCCAAAAATGAAGAGAATTCAGAGAACACATCTATTAGTAGCCCCAGATGACTTAACTGCTGGTCATCAAAATAGTCCCCAAGAAATTAGAGGACAGGTGGGTCCTATAGTTTGGGACACCTCAGCACCAGGACAGAAAAATGTATACCCCCAAAAGAAATAAGATTAAAATCTAGGGTAAAATACTCTGGGAAGGGACAATAATGCTTAAAGGCCTAGAGAGATTCAAACACTGCTTACTAAATTCCTAAAAAACCTAGTCATTAGACTCTGCCAATCCCTGGGTAACACCTCAATTCCCCCCTATTCAAAATCTAACAGGAAGTATTGGTTTGACAAGACTTAGGAGCGGTAAGTGAGGCAGGCATCTATCCACCCAGTGGTACCAAACCCATAACCATATTCACCCAAATGTCACAGAGACCCTGACACTCTGAAGCCTACTCCATGTATTTGGACAGTGCTTCCACTGGCTTGTAGGATAGCACCCATCTTTTTGGAAATGCCTTAGCAAGGGAACTGAGTCTTGCAAAGGGAATTCTGCTACACTACATCGTTGATTTATTGATAAATAGTGAAACAAAGCAAGATTTGCGTCAAAATACTTTTAAGGCCTTATATTTTTTGGAAGAAGAGGAATGTAAAGTCTGCCCAACTAGGCTCAGATCTCACAGCAATGGGTTAAGTATTTAGGATTCGTTTTAACCCAGGAGCAGAATCCTGGGCCAAGGATAGAAAATAATCTGTTTGTGCATTACCGCCTCCAACCACAAGGTGGCAACTCTGAGGCTTTCTCAGGATCTGGCATCATATTAAGCAATCAGCCCCCACACCCACTCAAGGGTGGAGCAAGGGAGCATGCTACTGTTTCCACTCCCTTGTGCTGCAACACGGTTCCCACAGCCTTGTCTGAATGTCTTGTCTGGCCTTGTATTAATGTTTATTGATGAAATTGTCCAAGAACCTGGTGGGTAACACAAGCACTTGTATATGTATATTAGAATGTATTCTCTTCCATCATTTTCATAATTACCTTATAGTCTTCTCCTTACAACTTACTTTAAAACTCTATATTAGATTTTTGAACTTACAGAAAATGTTTCATACTTGATTTTAAAATCACACTGTGTCTTTTTGGTCACAAGACAATCCAGAGCAGAGAACAATTTAAAGATACCATGAACGGTTTCTACTTTCAAAGTTAATTGTTTAAGCAGGAGGTTTTATCTCTATTACAGATAGTTCAATAATTGAAAGCTGTTTGCATTTCCCACTAGAGAGGTCAAGTTTATATTCACAGGAACATCTCAGATTAAGAAATAGACCAAAGCTGAAGAAAGAATTAACCTGGAAAATAGAAATTTGTTCAAAAGCACACTTTGTGATTTATTTTTTCTATTAGGTGAGCCTTAGCCTTTTAAAAAAGGGGGTGCAAAGTCAGCCTGAACACACACTCTCCCAAGCCAACTCTGCTGCTCTGCATTTTACACACACTCACACAAACACACGACCCACTGATTTCCCCAAGGCCTCTCTGATATAAAGGCAATTTTCTTCCTTTTCCCTCATGAAGTTTGTATTTTCCAACTGCTGTGAAACCATGCATTCAGTATAGCTCTTTTCATTTCTTTTTCAATTACCTAAAAGAAATCTCCATGTTTTAAGTGAATTTAGGAATGTATCATCATAGGTCTAATAAAATAGATATCTTGTACTGACTCCACTTCTTATAGTTAAGTTTGTAATTGATAAGCCAATATATTTACATTGAAACTGATTCTCAGATACTGGCATATAATTTTACTTATATTTACTCTGAATGTCATTTGTTTGTGCACAGATTCATCACCAACCTTAATGTAGTATTTACAAATAACTTCTGAGGTGATAATATTTTGCTAATAAATTCTCTTTTTAATCACATTAAGTATAGTAACATTTAATATAATTAATAGTGTTTACTGGGCTGTTTACATTTGTTGTGTAAGAAAATACTCTAGGTTTCTTTTCATGTTTTGTGAAGAAAAATATTTCAATTACATTCAGAATTCATATATTACAATATTTTATTTAAATAATTACATCATCTTTACATTCTGGCCCTGGATGATGATTCCAAAGTGAGTATCACTAGTTTAAAAACAAAATATAATTTTGATTATACAATTAGAAGTTGGACATTGACTGCAAATAGTAATTTACATGTGAAGAGTAATGCTAACATGCTAGTGTTTATTGTTTTGATTTTTTTAAATCAAGTAACTTGAAATCTGTGTGCATTTTTTTCTCACATGAGGAAATCAACAACTCTTGAGTAGGATAATAATCTGATTAGGGTGGCACTAGTGGTAAAGAACCCACCTGCCAATGCAGGAGACATAAGGGACTTAGATTTGATGCTTGGGTCAGGAAGATAACCTGGGAGGAAATGGCAACCCACTCCAGTATTCTGGCCTGGAGAATCCCACAGAAGAGGAGCCTGGCAGGCTACAGTCCACAGGATCACAAAGAGTCGGATGTGACTGTAGTGACCTAGCACAGCAAGCAAAGCAAAGGAACCTAATTTAATCTAAAGGGTCCAGGAAGGATCTCTGGAGGAAGTGTAGAAGATAAAATGTGAATAGTGAGGAAGAATTTTTTCAGGCAGAGAAAAATCATTTTAAAGAAACTAGAGGAAGATATTGTATAGCATATTCTGAAGTATGTTCAGAGCTCAGCTTGCCATGGGTGGAGAAAAGGAATGAGGTGTTTCAGAAGATGGAAGTTAGATGCTAGCAAGAGATAAAGACAGAGATTAAACAATGTATGGACCTAATATAAGTCATTCTTAACCAGTTTGTCATGTAGAGTCAGTGAAAGTCTTTAAGTGGGGAGATGGAATATATAAACTGATATTTAGAAAGAAAGAGCATTCTGGTTCAGTGGTGTCTTAGCCTATTCAGTTTGTTGTAACAGAACTCCCTAGACTGGGTGGCTTAAGAACAGAAACATTTCTCACAGTTCCTAATTCTGTGAAGTCCATGATCAAGGTGCTGTCAGATTCAGTGTTTGGTGAAGACTTGTTTCCTGGTTTAGAGATGGATATCTTCTAGCTAAAAATTAGAACTTCAGGGCACCATCCCATCTTGTGAGGGCTCCACTGACATGATCTAATCACCCCAGGATGGCCTTACCTTCAAAAGCCATCACATGGAAGATTAGCTTTTTAACCTATGAATTTGGAAAGGGACACAAACATTCAAGCTACAGAAAATAGCTAGGGAAATTCTTGGACCTAGAATCCAGGATGACATTGTCCTTTTTTCCAGGATATATGTTATTTCTTCACTTCTTCACTGAGTAAAAATCTCAAGATTTCCTGAGATATGTATCACTCATATGATATTTTCCAAATAATATTTTTCTCACAATATAATTTAGATGCTGTGTGATATATAGATTCTGACAGCTTTTTTGAGGTATAATTGAAAAACAATAAACTGAACAGGTTTAAAGGGTACGATTTGACAAGTTTTGACATACGTTAACACTTGCAAAACATCAGCACAAACAAAATATGATCATATCCTCCAGAAAAACGTATTGATGGTATAAAGGTTTGGAGAACAGATACCCTGGTTCTGTTGCTGATCTTAGGGAGAAAACATTCATTCTTTCACCATTAACTTTGATATTAGCTGTAAGTTTTTTGTAAAAGTAAATATTACCAAGTTGAACAACAATCTAGGATTCACTTCCCCTTACTACTGAACAACTATTGTAAACAAATTACATAGAAACATATTTATCTAAAATAGTGCATATTTTATATTTTGTGGGCCACACATGGTATCTGTCTCAAATTCTTCATTTGCGTGTATTTTGTTTATTTATATATCTTTAATATCAAAAAATCCATTTAGCTCAAAATTAATATCAAAATAGATCACAGGTCAGATATGGCTCACAGGTTGTAGATGCTGAATACAGCTCTAACCAAGCACCTGAATTGTGATTTTCCTGTCTCATCTGTTGGAAACAGCTGCCCTGTGTGAACTTTATATATTATTTCTTCTAATTCTCTTTGGTGATTTTTTTCTCTACCCTTCGCTAGTTTCCTCATATACATTTTTTCATTAGTACTCAGCTGAATAATTGAAAAGCACCCTTTGTAAATATCTCTAATTTTCTTTCTGTGTGTGATTTTCTAATTTTTAGAACTCTGTCCTGTGAACTCTACCTGTGTTGGCATCTCCAAACTCTCAGTTCCAACTTCTCGACTCTGGGAGACTGTTGGGGTCTATCTACTCAGTTGCCACTCCCTGGGCCACAATCTTTTATCCTTCTTTAGGCAATAAGCTAGGGAAATAATACAATTCACTTTTGCTGTTTCCCTTCACTCAGTTTTCACTGTCATCTGCTTTTGATCTGCTTTTCAAGATCTTGAGTGTCATTATTTCATATGTCTTACCTATGTCTTTAAAGTAGGCAGGAAAATCTGATCCCTATTACTTCAGTTTTCCAGAAGCAGAAGTATAGTATTATAGATCTTGATATAGAATTTAATGAGTTTAGACACACAAACACACATATATATATATCATATATGTCTGTATATATCATATATATATATATATATCCATATATATATAAACCTATGTAACTGCAACCTAAATAAAAATACAGATCATTTATATTGTGATGTAAAATTTCTCCTTGACTCCTTCCAGTTAATCTCACCTCCATTAGAAGAAAGTGTTTACATAAATTATTTTGCATGATTCTGTATGGGATTTTGTCTATTTTCCATAGTTATTTACTTATTTAATCATAAATTTATTTCATTTAGATGCATAAATTTTATTTAATACTTGGCATTATAATCCAATACTATTTTATTTACTTTGTTATTCAACTTGTTCCAGTTTTGCCATTGGGGGCTCTTTTGACTTGCTTTTGTGTCCTTTGACACGCTGTGATCATTGCCCTTTTTTCCCTTTTGTTATCGCTGTTGTTTTCTCAACAACGATAAGTGTCTTTACTTTTTGGCACTCCAATATGCTTCCCAGTTTACCTTGTATATTCTTTGATCTAGTCCTAGAATCAGCCATTTCACCAACAATCCCTAGTTAATTTATTGGATAATGATATTAAAACCAAGATCTGGTCTCTAATAATGTGCTCATTATCATTACAGTGCCTTATTTTCTAAATCTCTTAGATGGCAAATCTTGGAAATATGTGTGCATATTAAAGTAGAGTGAAAGTGAAAGTTGCTTAGCCATGTCTGACTCTTGAGACCCCATGGGCTATACAGTCCATGGAATTCTCCAGGCCAGAGTACTGGAGTGGGTACCTGTTCCATTCTCCAGGGGATCTTCCCAATCCAGGGATTGAACACAGGTCTCCTGCATTGCAGGTGAATTCTTTACCAGCTGAGCCACCCAGGAAGCCCAAGAATACTGGAGTGGGTAGCCTATCCCTTCTCCAGCAGATCTTCCCAACCCAGGAATCAAACCAGGGTCTCCTGTATATTGCAATCAGATTCTTTAGCATCTGAGCTATGAGGGAAAATCTATGTATACTAAACTGTGTAAATAATATACATAAGCATAAATATGTCTTTACTGATCCTTCTTTATATGTATTAAGCTAAACACGCTACTGATGTCTCCAATTCTAATCTATCCACCACATAGATCATTCTAGCCCTTTGCGTCTATGAATAGCAAGGAGAGACAAAAAAGCCTTCCTAAGTGATCAATGCAAAAAAATAGAGGTAAACAACAGAATGGGAAAGAATAGCCATCTCTTCAAGAAAACTAGAGATACTAAGGGAATATTTCATGCAATGATAGGCACAATAAAGGACAGAAGGTATGGACATAACAGAAGCAGAAGATATTAAGAAGAGGAAGCAAGAATACACAGAAGAACTGTACAAAAAAGATCTTCATGACACAGATAACCACGATGGTGTGATCACTCATCTAGAGGCAGACATCTCGGAATGTGAAGTCAAGCGGGCCTTAGGAAACATCATTACGAATAAAGCTAGTGGAGGTGATGGAATTCCAGCTGAGCTATTTCAAGTCGTAAAAGATGATGATCTGAAAGTGCCGCAAATTGTCAGCAAATTTGGAAAATTCAGTAATGGCCACAGGACTGGAAAAGGTCAGTTTTCATTCCAATCCCAAAGAAAGGAGTGCCAAGGAATGTTCAAACTGCTGCACAACGGCATTCATCTCACATGCTAGCAAAGCAATGCTCAAAATTCTCCAAGCTAGGCTTCAGCAATATGTGAACCAAGAACTTCCAGTTGTTCAAGCTGGATTTAGAAAAGACAGAGGAACCAGAGATAATTGCCAACATGTGTTGATCATAGAAAAAGCAAGAGCATTCCAGAGAAATATCTACTTCTGTTTCATTGACTACGCTAAAGACTTTGATTGTTTGGATCAAAACAAACTGTGGAAAAATTTTCAAGAGATGGGAGTACCAGACCACCTTACCTACCTCCTGAGATATCTGTATGCAGGTCAAGAAGCAACAGTGAGAACGGGACATGGAACAATGGACTGGTTCCAAACTGGGAAAGGAGAACATCAAGGCTGTATATTGTCACCCTACTTAATAACTTAAATGCAGTGCACATCATGAAAAATGATGAAGCACAGGCTGGAATCAAGATTGCAAGGAGAAATTTCAATAATCTCAGATATGCAGATGACAACACCCTTGTGGCAGAAAGCAAAGAACAACTAAAGAGCCTCTTAATGAAAGTGAAAGAGGAGAGTGAAAAAGCTGGCTTAAAACTCAGCATTCAAAAGAATAAGATCATGGCATCTGTTCCCATCACTTCGTCACATAGATGGGGAAACAATGGAAACAGTGATGAACTTTATTTTCTTGGGCTCCAAAATCACTGCAGATGGTGACTGCAGCCCTATGAAGTTTAAAGAGATTTGTTCCTTGGAAAAAAAGCTATGACCAACCTAGGCAGCATACTAAAAAGCAGAGGCAGTACTTTGCTGGCAAAGCTATGGTTTTACCAATAGTCCTGTATGGATGTGAGAGTTGGACCATAAAGAAAGCTGAGCACCGAAGAACTGATGCTTTTGAACTTTGGTGTTGGAGAAGACTCTTGAGAGTCCCTAGGACTGCAAGGAGATCAAACAATTCAGTCCTAAAGGAAATCAGTACTGAATACACATTGGAATGGTTGATGCTGAAGCTGAAGCTTCAATACTTTGGCCACCTGATGTGAAGAACTGACTCATTAGAAAAGACTCTGATGCTAGGAAAGGTTGAAGGCAGGAGGATAAGGGGCTAACAGAGGATGAGATTGTTGGATGTCATCACTGACTTGATGGACATGAATTTGAGGAAGTTTGGGGAGCCGGTGATGGACAGGGAAGAGGCGTGCTGCAGTTTGGGGTCACAAAGAGTCAGATATGACTGAGCAACTGAACTGAACTGAACAACAATAATCAGTCTGCAACAATAATCAGTCTGATTCACAACATCCAAAATCCACTTACTTCCTCACTTAAACGTACAGTGGTTTCAGGATTGTTAACTAGTACTCCAACAAGTACCCCAATGTTACTTTCAATGAGAGGTAAAATTCAAAACTTCACCAGCTAGAATGAACTGAAGTGAAGTTGCTCAGTCATGTCCGACTCTTGTGACCCCATGGACTGTAGCCCTCCAGGCTCCTCTGTCCATGGGATTCTCCAGGCAAAAATACTGGAGTGGGTTACCATTTCCTTCTCCAGGGTATCTTCCCAGGGATCGAACCCGGGTCTCCTGCACTGGAGGCAGACGCTTTAACCTCTTTTGTATAATTCCTTTTCCCTTAATCTTACAGAATCCAATCATTTCCAAAGTCACATAAATGAGCAAGTTTTTACCAAACCCTGTGAAGTTATTTCATTCATTAAAACAGATTCTTTTGTCAGAGTCTGTGTTCCATCTTGGGACTGCAGACCGAATTAAAGATTTATTTAAAGCATTTATATATTAAGATGTACTCTTTGTAGTATAAAGTTCTATGCATTTTGACAAACGCATGATCATGATACATGGTCAGGTTAATTTTACCCCCCTAAAGAATCCTCAGTGTTTGTTTAATTCTTCCCTTTGCCAAGTACCCAACAAGCACTGTTCTGTGTATTATCTCTAAAGTTTTGTCTTTTCCAAAATTCCATACAAATATGCATATCATATGATACTATACAATGTGTAGCTTTTAAGATTGGCTTCTTTTGCATAGCAATGTGCATTTAAAATATTCTCATTATTTTATGTGATTGGATATCTCACTCCTCTTTATTACTGAGTAATATTCCATTGTATGAAAGTATTGTTTGTCTATACTCCCAACTATTGAAGTGCATCTTGGCTGCTTCTAGGTTTTAGTGATTATAAACAGAGCTGCTATAAATATTTGTGTTCAGATTTATGTTTGGACATAAATTTTAAAATCAGTAGGGTAAATACTCAGCAGTGTGATTGCTAGATTGTATGGTAAAACTATGCTTATCTTTGCAAGAAACTATTGAACTCTCTTCCACAGTAACTCGAGCACTTTGTATTCTCACCAGCAATAAATGAGAATATCCATTGCTCTTCGTCTAAATCAACTAAAAATTACTTTTGATTGCTATTGAATTTTAAATAAATAAGAAGCATACGGTATGTACTGTTTTGTGTCCTTTTTTCCCCCTCGCTTTAGAGTTTCAATCATGTTTTTGCATATCAGAAGTTTTTTTTTTAATTAGTTTGAAACATTCTATTGTATAAATATACCAGACCTGGTTTATCTATCCTCTTACTGATAGATATTTGCATTCTTTCCAGGTTTGAACTATTCTGAATGAAACTGCTATAAACATTCTTATCCAAGTATTTATATGAACATTTTATACTTTTGTTTGTCTTATACTAATGTGTAATATTACTGGATCATAGGGTAATGTGTGTTTAAGTGTTTAAGAAATTTCCAAAAACTGATTTACTGAAGGAGTAAGTCTCTTACAGCTCTACCAACAAATTTTGAATGTTAGGTTCTCCAACATCACACTATAATTTGGTTTCTCAACATTTTAATTCTTTTAACTGTAGCTATTTTTATGAGTGTGATGTAGTAAATTTTTAATTTCC
This sequence comes from Bison bison bison, assembly GCF_000754665.1. Classification (NCBI taxonomy): domain Eukaryota; kingdom Metazoa; phylum Chordata; class Mammalia; order Artiodactyla; family Bovidae; genus Bison; species Bison bison. The sequence goes on along the minus strand of NW_011494731.1, from coordinate 801,743 downwards.
GGACAAAAATGGATGATTTTCATGTACTTAGTCATTTTTATATTTTATTTATGATGTATGTATTTGATACCTTTACTTGTTCTTTTCTTTATCTAATTTTTGTTACTGATTTCTGAAGTCCTTTATATATTCTTCATATAAGAACTTGAATGGTTTATAATTATTTTGCATATTTTACTCATAATCTGAGGTTGGTCTTCTCATTTTTCATTAGTATCTTTTAATAAGCAGAAAACATTAATTTTGATAAAGCAGCATTAATATTTTCTTTTACATATAGTTACTATTATGTTTGTCCTCTCAAATATAATCTTATATTTTATCTTAGAACCTTCATAATTTTAGGTTTAATGCTTAGGTTTGTGATAAATCTGTAATTAATTGTTGTGTTTGGAGTGAGTTAAGGTTTGACAGATTTTTAATATGGATTTCTAGTGATTCTAACATCGATTTAAAGAAATTCTTTTACTCCTCAAATTAACTCAGAAAATTGGTCCAAAATTAAGTTTAGATCTACTTCAAGGTTCTCAATTCTGTCTAGTTCATTCACTTGTTTATCCTTATGCCAATATCACATTATCTAAATTACTATAGTTTTATGTTACATCTTAAAAATTCTTCAATTTTAGTGTAAAGCAGTTTATAACATTCCTGTATTAACTTCATTGTATAAAAATCTAGCTATATTTTTATTTGTTTATTTATTTTTAGCAATATTTTTAAATCATGTATGTTCTTTCTTTGTTTTCTTGCATGGTTTTAATTGACATATTTTATGTTTTGTCAAAGAATTTGCTCTTGGTTTTTAAATATTTTCCTAATGATTATTCATTTCTCATGTCCTCAATTCCAGTGTTATATCTCTTATTTTTAATTTTTTGGATATTATTTGCCCTTTTCCCCTTGCTTCTTAATGTAAATAGATCATAAGTTTATTTATAATGTAAGCAATTAAAATTGCAATCTTCCATAAAAGACTTTTTTAGATTTGTCCCAAAGACTTTGACATTTTGTTTTCATTTCCTTTGAATATAAAATATATTCTAATTTCTATTGTGTTTCCTTCTTTAGCTTATGGATTATTTATACCTGTTAGTTAATTTTTAATTATTTCAGATTTTCTAGGTAATTGTCATTGATTTTTATTGGTCCTCTTGATTTCTAATTTAATACTCTTGTGATCAGAGATTACATACTTTTCATCTTATCAAAAAAAATTTAAGACCCAGCATAGAATCTATTTTAGTGACTGCTCAATATGCACATTTAAAAGAACATGAATTTTGCAACTTCTGCATGTAGTGTTAACAAAAAGGTCAAATGGATTGATAATGTTCACGTTTTCTATGTCTTTACTGATTTATTTATTTGTTCTGTGAGTTACCAGAAGAGGGCATTAAAATGAAGATTTCAGCTATGATATGCTTTTCAGTTAGATTATTTTCAGCTGTCATTATGGCCTAAATTTCTCTATTTTTCCCCTTAGTTCTAAGATCTGATAATATATACACGTTGTATATTATTGTATCTTCTTAGTACATTCATCTTCTTATCATTGTGAAATACCCACCTTTTTCTTTGTAATATTCCTGTTTTGAGGGATTTCCCTAGTGGCTCAGAAGTAAAGAATCTGCCTGTCAGTGCAGGAGACCTGTATTCAATCTCTGGGTCAAGAAGATCCTCTGGAGGAGGGCATGACAACCGACTCCAGTGTTCTTGCCTGGAGAATCCCACGGATAGAGGAGCCTGGAGGGCTATAGTCCATAGGGTCACGGAGTCAGATATGACTAAAGTGACTGAGCAAGCATGCACATGCATTCCTGTTTTGAATCCTATTATCTGACAATAACATAGCCTCATCAATTTTTAATGTTATATAGTGTATATAATCAGAGAAGGCAATGGCACCCCACTCCAGTATCCCATGGATGGAGGAGCCTGGTGGGCTACAGTCCATGGAGTCGCTAAGAGTCGGACACGACTGAGCAACTTCCCTTTCACATTTCACTTTCATGCACTGGAGAAGGAAATGGCAACCCACTTCAGTATTCTTGCCTGGAGAATCCCAGGGATGGGGGATCCTGGTCGGCTTCTGTCTATGGGGTCGCACAGAGTCGGACACGACTGAAGCGACTTAGCAGCAGTAGCAGCAGCAGTGTATATAATGTAAGGGTTTCCCAGGTGGCTCAATGGTGAAGAATTGCCCTGCCCAGCAGGAGATAAAGATTTAATTCCTGGGTTGGGAAGATCCCCTGGAGGAGGAAATGGCAACCCACTCCAGTATTCTTGCCTGGGAAATTCCATAGAAAGAGGAGACTGGTAGGCTACATACAGTCCATGGGGTTGCAATGAGTTGGACAAGACTTAGCAACTAAACCACCATCAACACCACAATATATAAGTATGTATGATACATATGTATTATATA
>NW_011494731.1:789978-799215 GCF_000754665.1 Bison bison bison | reverse complement strand
TATAGTACATATATCCTATGTATGCTATGTACTTTATATTTCTCTTTAGTTTCAATTGACCCAATATTTATGTTGGGTTACTTATTGAAAAAAGAAAAAAAAAAACTTGAGGATTGCTTGTATATATCATGATAAACTTTGTTGTTAAGTGGAAAATTTGATTATGCTGGTATTATCAGACACCTTCCATGAAAATTCCTTAGCTTGCAGTCATGTGCAGTTTCAAGTCACAGTTGTATCACAAGAGTCTAAAAAAGTAGTTAGTAATCAAAGTAAAGATGGGCTCGATAAAGGACAGAAATGGTATGGACCTAACAGAAGCAGAAGAGATTAAGAAAAGGTGGCAAGAATACACAGAAGAATTGTACAAAAAGGAGTTTCACAACCAAGATAATCACAATGGTGTGATCACTCACCTAGAGCCAGACATCCTGGAATGTGAAGTCAAGTGGGCCTTAGAAAGCACCACTACAAACAAAGCTAGTGGAGGTGATGGAATTCCAGTTGAGCTATTTCAAATCCTGAAAGATGATGCTGTGAAAGTGCTACGGTCAATACACCAGCAAATTTGGAAAACTCAGCAGTGGCCACAGGACTGGAAAAAGGTCAGTTTTCATTCCTATCCCAAAGAAAGGCAATGCCAAAGAATGTTCAAACTACCACACAGTTGCACTCATCTCACAAGCTAGTAAAGTAATGCTCAAAATTCTCCAAGCCAGGCTTCAGCAATAAGTGAACCACAAAATTCCAGATGTTCAAGCTGGTTTTATAAAAGGCAGAGGAACCAGAGATCGAATTGCCAACATCCGCTGGATCATCGAAAGAGCAAGAGAATTCCTGAAAAACATCTATTTCTGCTTTATTGACTATGCCAAAGCCTTTGACTGTGTGGATCACAATAAACTGTGGAAAATTCTGAAAGAGATGAGAATACCAGACCACCTGACCTGCCTCTTGAGAAAACTATATGCAGGTCAGGAAGCAACAGTTAGAACTGGACATGGAACAACAGACTGGTTCCAAATAGGAAAAGGAGTCCGTCAAGGCTGTATATTGTCACCCTGCTTGTTTAACTTATATGCAGAGTACATCATGAGAAATGCTGGGCTGGAAGAAGCAGGAGCTGGAATCAAGATTGCTGGCTGAAATATCAATAACCTCGGATATGCAGATAACACCACCCTTATGGCAGAAAGTGAAGAGGAACTAAAAAGCCTCTTGATGAAAGTGAAAGAGGAGAGTGAAAAAGTTGGCTTAAAGCTCAACATTCAGAAAACGAAGATCATGGCATCTGGTCCCATCACTTCATGGGAAATAGATGGGGAAACAGTGGAAACAGTGTCAGACGTTATTTTTTTGCGCTCCAAAATCACTGCAGATGGTGACTGCAGCCATGAAATTAAAAGACACTTACTCCTTGGAAGGAAAGTTATGACCAACCTAGATAGCATATTGAAAAGCAGAAATATTACTTTGCCAACAAAGGTCCGTCTAGTCAAGGCTATGGTTTTTCCAGTATCATGTATGGATGTGAGAGTTGAACTGTGAAGAAAGCTGAGGGTCGAAGAATTGATACTTTTGAACTGTGGTGTTGACTCACTGGAAAAGACCCTGATGCTGGGAGAGATTGGGGGCAGGAGGAGAAGGGGATGACCAAGGATAAGATGGCTGGATGGCATCACTGACTCGATGGACATGAATTTGAGTAAACTCCGGGAGTTGGTGATGGACAGGGAGGCCTGGCGTGCTGTGATTCATGGGGTCACAAAGAGTCAGATACGATTGAGTGACTGAACTGAACTGAATCGAAATAGATCTCCACTTGAATGAAATCTGAAGTTTGTCTTCTAGAATCAGAATAGAGGTCTTTCTGACCATCAACTAATTTCTTGGTGCTGATATTCAAACAACTTTTTTCCACATAGTAATATACTTTCTTATTAATGTCCCATCATAACATCCCTTGACAGTTTTCCATCTATACAATATGGCTTACAAAATCATCTTTAGTAAAAAAATTTAATCTCTTGTATGAATTTTTAATATTAAATAAAGCAATAGTCATAAAGTATTTTTTCATTACATATAAATTACAATGTACTAACAGTTAATTCTTAATAAATATACAAGTGATTTGAAGAAATTATAAGACAATATATTTTGTGGCATGTGAACAAGAGAACAATTGCTTTTACACATTTGACACTGTTGATACATGGCACTGTAATATTTAATATAAGAGTTTTGTCATAACTCACTCTGTTTTATTTTCTGATAAATTTGTAATTGATTAGACAACTTCATTAATGCCCTAGCAATAGTATAACATGAGAATTTGAATCATCTTTTAATGCTTTTCTGTAAGCAATATAAGTAATGCCTCTTTAACTCTATAGTGCCTGTTTGACTTTAAAGGAGAAATTAATTATAATCCATATTCTTAAAATGGAATTATTCTGAGTTTGTCATGACAAGCTATACAGTTTGTCTTACCTGCTTTCTTGCTCTGTCATACCTGATAGCTGAAATAAAATATTTGATGGCTTCAATATACTTCACAAAATATTTTATAATGGGCAATACTTCAGCTATAGGAAATTAAAAATTGTCAACTTTTTGACAATGAAATCTAGTTCTCAAATCCCAGGAAATCTAATTCTCAAATACTCATCGGTATATTTTTTTTTCTAACTCCCTGAGCAGAGTCTTTCACTTTTACCAGAATATACACATTTTCATTCTATATTTTTCCTGTCTAAGATTATGATGCCACTCTACATTATAATGTTTAATGACTATATTTATCACCATATTTATATGTCATTAATAATTTTGGATCATTTACCTATTTCTGTGGAAGGAAATTAAAATTCTACACAATGATCACCATTATTATGCATTAAAAACAATTTGAAATTACCATAATTCACATAAGTCAAAACTGACTGTAAATTCTTTCCTGAATACAAGTATGTAGCAAATATTCAAACTTTTAAAACTTTTGTTGTTAAATATATTAAAAAGTTTATGGAAACTAATAATTAAAATTTTACCATATTTTGAAATTAATGTAAACTTTTAATTGCATTTCCTATGAAGCAGCTAAACTACTGAAGCACTACTGAGAAACACCAAGAATTGAATTTTAATAAGGGTTTATAAAGAATTCATTTCAGAGTAATGGCTCTAAATTTTTCATTGATTAAACACCTGAGAGTATTGCCATGTAAAATGTTTTCCCATGAATAGTTTTTTTTTTCAGCTTTATACAAGAGAGTTTGTGTACAAATTTCTCTGATCTAATTGTAATTTTCTTTCTCCAACCCAGTTGTGTCATGGATTTAGATGGTCATCATGGTTTAAAGAGTTATTGTATTTTGAAGATTAAGGTTAACATTTTCATTGGTCTGACTTTTTTATGGTATTCTTTTGAGATATGCCTTGGATTATTCTCTTAAAGAAGAGAAAGCTGGAAAACAAAGGTACTCCCTGAAAAGTTCTGAGAGTTTTATGCTAGGTAAGCTTAAAATGATTTATAGATTTGTCATATAAGCTCTGGTGTTTATATGTGTTCATTCACATGTTATTTATGATTTATTCACATATATTTACAAATAAGTAGCTGCCCAAACCCAGTTTAAATATGTTCACATTCATATATTTTATTTGTTTTATTTCATAATTTGTTGTTCCAAAATACTGAATTTTGGAAATTTATTGCAGTAGATTTCTAGGGAAATAACCTTATTACTATATTTATTAAATTCAAAATTCATTTTTTAATAATCTACTATGATGTCACTTATATTTGAGATGCATAATAATGATATTCTTCACCAATTACTGACCAGATCAATGTTAATTATTCTCAAGTGTAGATTTATGGTTCATAGAGAATTTGGACCATCTTGATAGAACTTAAAGTATTGCTCACAATATTGCATTTGATCTGGTATCTACAAATGGGAAAGGTAAATATGAAGAGGGTGAAAAGAAGTTCCCCACAGATGAAGCTTAATTTTCTGCTTATACTTCTTTTAAATCATTTGTTAAATCATTTAAGTTTACTTGACACATCAGGTAAACTAAATCTAGTGTCCTGTGATTTAATCACTCAACTAAGTTGAAACATTTGAGAAATTTTGTGTATGTAAGCACGACAAAAGCCATAGAAAAGCTTAAGAACTTGAAACTTGTAAATAAAGATGATACCTGACACCTTCTGGCATGAAAACGAGACTGAGAATAAACAGATGTGACAGTTGTTTTACCTCAAAGGAGAAAATATGCGTAAGAGAAAGGATTTTAGCAAAGCTGAACCATAGAAAATGGAGATTCCCAAAATAAGTTAAAATCTGTGTCCCTTAAGCCGTCTCCCAGGAGATGACCTGCTGTCTGCTAGTAGAACTCTATCTCTTCTGAGGCAGGCACACAGAGTGGAGATCTCTGATGAAGTCTGAGGAAAAGATAACCTGATACTCCAAGCTGCTCAGATTTACAAAACTCAGTACCTGTAATCTGAGTTTTGTATCAACAGCAAGTCCTGTATCACTTCCTTAAAAAAAAAAAAAAAAATTGGTTTCCTGTGTAGTTGTTCTCAAAGGGTAGAGAGTACCTGACAAATCAACAAATATTCTAGTTACACTAATTTTTCATTCATGTTAAAACATAAGTATATGCTTTATTGACTATGCCAAAGCCTTTGACTGTGTGGATCACTATAAACTGTGGAAAATGCTTAGAGATGGGAATACCAGACCACCTGACCTGCTTCCTGAGAAATCTGTATGCAGGTCAAGAAGCAACAGTTAGAACTGGATATGGACCAACAGACTGGCTCCAAATCGGGAAAGGAATATGTCAAGGCTGTATATTGTTACCCGGCTTATTTAACTTATATGCAGAGTACATCATGAAAAATGCTGGACCTGATGAATCAAAAGCTGGAATCAAGATTGCCGGGAGAAATATCAATAACCTCAGATATGCAGAACACCACACTTATGGCAGAAAGTGAAGAAGAACTAAACAACTTCTTGATGAAAGTGAAAGAGGAAAGTGAAAAAGTTGGCTTAAAACTCAGTATTCAGAAAACTAAGATCATGGCACTGGGCCCATCACTTCATGGCAAATAAATGGGGAAACAATGGAAATAGTGACAGACTTTATTTTGGGGGTGGTTCAAAATCACTGCAGATGGTGACTGCAGCCATGAAATTAAAACATGCTTGCTTCTTGGAAGAAAATTTATGACCATTCTAAACAGCATATCAAAAAGCAGGGGTGTTATTTTGCCAACAAAGGTCTGTCTAGTCAAGGCTATGGTTTTTCCAGTAGTCAAGTATGGATGTAAGAGTTAGACCATAAAGAAAGCTGAGAGCAGAATTGATGCTTTTGAACTGTGGTATTGGAGAAGACTCTTGAGAGTCCCTTGGACTGCAAAAAGATCCAACCAGTCCATTGTAAAGGAAATCAGTCCTGCGTGTTCATTGGAAGGACTGATGCTGAAGCTGAAACTCCAATACCTTAGCCACCTCATGCAAAGAACTGACTCATTTGAAAAGATCCTGATGTTGGGAAAGATTGAAGGCCAGAGAGAAGGGGATGACAGAGGATGAGATGGTTGGATGGCATCACTGACTCAATGGACATGAATTTGAGTAAACTCTGGGAGTTGGTGATGGATAGGGAGGCCTGGTGTGCTGCAGTCCATGGGGTCACAAAGAGTCGGACACGACTGAGCTACTGAACTGAACTGAACTGAAATGAATAGTCATTTTGGGGTAATGCTGACCAGCACACTAAGAATCCACATGTGGAAAAGATTTGGCTGCTAGGGGTAGGGTGATAGAGTTGAGAGCCAGATACGGAGCTTTGGACTAGACAATGCTTAATACCAGAGATTCTCTGTAACTGAGATTGGCAGCAGAGGCAGTGAAAGAGATCCAATTTCATTTTATTAGATATGATTTAAAAAAAAGACAAAGGCAAACCAGATGCATAAGCAAAACCTGAAGTGAAAAAATACATATAATTTTATACTAAATTCAGATAAGATTCAATAAATAACTTGGGAGAAAAATTTCACCTAATAAGGACCTACTTTATAGCACAAGGAACTCTTCTCAATATCCTATAATGACCTATATGAGAAAATAATCTAAAAAAGAGTGGATATATGTATAAATATTGCACTTTGCTGTAGAGCAGAAAGTAACACAATGTTTTAAAACAACTGCACTCCAATAAATTTATTTAAAGTTTAATTAAAAAAAAGAAAAAGAAGAATTTCCTTATTCTAAAGTTGCACTGCACAATAAAGTCACCACAAGTTAGCTGTTACTATTTACACATATTTGACATGATTAAAATTAAATAAAATTCAGTTTTGTCAGTTGCACATATCAATGCTCAATAACCACATGAAGTTAGGGGCTACTGTGTGGCATGGTGCAGGTCTATGGCATTTCAGTCAATACAGAGAGCTCTATTGGACAGTCCTGATCCAAATGATGGCTTCATACATTTGTACATAGTGTAGCAACTTGTATTTGTAAGGATATGTCACCTTAGTTTACAGGTACCGCTTCTGAAATGACAACTCTGTGGAGATCTACAACTCTAATACAGATAAAATAAAATTCTGGACTTTCAAAACTTGTGACTAGATTTTGAACTGTAACGAAAAGATCAAAGTCTTGTGGAACCACACTTGTTCGTCTTTTCTCACTGGTGTCTCTAAAACTCCAACCGAGTGTATTTCTGTTAGTTATTCATGAATTCATTCATTCACTCACTCATTCAAATACATTTGTAGAAGTAACATTTGTCACTCCACAGCAGAAGGTCAAAATGCAAAGAAAACAGAGATACAGACTGTTGGCATAAGAATCTCACTGCCGAAAAGTGGAGAAACACTGTTAGTGTTATACTGGAAAATAGTTTTAGCTGCTTTCAAAAAGGTGATTCTCCCAGAAATTTTGAGTTATTTAAGGGAAGGTTAGTTTGGGGGCAAGAAAATAGTTAACATACCCAGTATGAAGTAAGGCAGTATTAAAGGTAGTGGAAAGAACATAAATTCAAAAATAGTCACGAGGACATTTGCCTACAAGTTTGTTAGAGATAGGGGCTAACACTTAGTATGTTAGCTCAAGTATATAGCTCTTAGTATGTTAGCTCAAGTACATTTACATCACTAAATAATCACTGGAGGAATGAAAAAAATATTCAGGGAGATAAGTTAATACAGTTAATAGTAGAGGTTAATATAATTGAGTATGAGGTAATGGAGAATGAGGTGTGAAAGATAAGTCACAAATCCCTTTGATCTTATGTTTTCTTATCCTATTACACAATCCTTGATGCTGCTACAAAGCCAGAAAGCTGAGAGTCATTTTTTGTTAATCCCTTACCTTTTCTCCACAGGCAATTATATCTTTTAACTTTTTAATTCTTTAATTTCTCTCAAAGTTGTTCAAATTTGGTCATCCTCATCTCTACTGGGTTTTTTTGTTATATTGTGTTGTCCTTCCCCCCACCCCTTTCCTTACAGGGATTACAATCATCAATTTCTTTTTGTTGTTGTTTTCTTTTAAATATTCCAATCTAAGTTTCCTTCAGACCAGTTCTCACCCTGCCACTAAGGTGATGTCTTTTCCCTAAAATGCCAGTATACTCAAATCATCCCATTAATGTTTCAACGCCTGCCCATTGTCTAACAGGTAAGTATAAATGTCTCAGAATGGCATATCTTTAGATTCTTTCTTCCTTCCCTGATGTATTTATAGCCTGAAAGGTAACCTTTGAACACTTTTTTAAGCTTTCACAGTTTTCTGAGTGAGGTGAACTTTTTTCCTCTTTAACATCTTTAGCATCAAAAAGATGTTCCTCTTTTCCATATTTAAACATATCCCCCTACTGGCAAGCCTTCCCACCTCAAGCAACATACTTTGCCACAGAGGTTCCACTAGGCAGCTTATACCTGATCTCTTGAGGAGCCTTTCCCTATTCATTTTTCCCAACCTCCTAGGTCTTCCCAGGTGGTACTAATGGCAAAAAGCAGGAGACATAAGAGACCCAGGTTCAATCCCTGGGTCAGGAAGATTCCCCTGGAGGAGGGCATGGCAACCCACTCCAGGATTCTTGCCTGGAGAATCCCATTGACAGTGAAGCCTGGCTTGCTACAGTCCACAGGGTCACAAAGAGTTTGAAGCAACTTAGCACACACCCACACATTCTCAACAAGGTCATAAAATCCTGTGAAAGAGGACCCTTTACAAAGAATTTTGAACTGTTTGTTGTAATATACTTGATTTCAGTTTTTTAGCATCTAATAGGATGCTTAGCCATTATTCTAATCAGGATGTGAAATACAGAGGGAGACTTGGAAGAAATCTCTAGATGTTTGGTTGGTTACTTAGAGATGTCTGGCAACCAGAGAATTATTCTAGGCTCAATATAAATATGAGAGTCACTGAAATCTCATTAGTAACATAAGCAATGAGGTGGTTGTATAAAATATCCATGGAGGATGAGTGTGTGAGAAAGAAAGAAGAAAGGCAGAGTCTTTAGATGATTTCTTGATTTTCCTTTCAGTCCGTAGTTCAATATTAAAAGTTAAAAGACTCACAGTAACCCATGTTGTCTCCCATCTTTCTATATGATCTTATTACTAGCTTAGAATTTAATATTTTATATTTTCATAATACTATTTATTTTTAATGTTCAACTTGACTCTCCTAACATCTCATTATAATCAGATCTCCAAAACAGCTTCCTTCATCCCTCCAATCATTCTTTTCCAATAGATTTTTGATTATTAATTAGTCCCTTATTATTTTTTTGAGATGCATTATTTTTTTCAACAAATATTTATGGGAAGTCTAAGCCTTGAAAATTTTCAACAGACACAAAAACAAATAATGTGAAAGAGAACAAGACACAAGACATTGCCTCCTAGCTTCCTATTGAATAATCAGGAAGGATTTGTTCTACTAGTAGACATAAGATTTCTTTTTGTTTTTTTTTTTTTACTGGGAAAATCAGCAAAGTAAGTCTTTGTGTATTTAGATCCATGAATTTTCTACATCTTAGTGTTGAAGGCTCATAAATGTCCTAAAGAGTCATTGGATAGTCTTTCAGGAAACACAACTGCCAATATTGTTTATGAAAATCTTGAATTTGAACACATAACTCCTCTATTCAAAAGCTTTTAATCCTTCTGACTACTAAACATAT
>NW_011494731.1:763820-789878 GCF_000754665.1 Bison bison bison | reverse complement strand
ATATACAATTCTTTACATGAGCAGCAAAGCCTCTAGTGAGACAGTCTATGTTAAACTGCCAGTCTTACTCTCAAGTCATTCTTTTCCTTGCTCACTGTGCTTTGGTTATACCAGTCTTTTATCCTCCTTGCCTCAGTGTTTCACACATGCTACTTATTTATTTTTAATATTTTATTTTATTTTGTTATTTATTTTAAATTTATTTTATGTTAGAGTACAGTTGATTTACAATGGTTGTGACCCATGCTATTTATTGTTATCCTTTCCTAGAATTTTCAGCTTTACTCTCTTTTCTTATTCAGTTCCAATTTTCATAGTTTAACTTAAAATTTCATTTACTCAAAGACAATCTTTACTCATGAATGTAAATTACACTCTCTGTTATGTTCTGTACTCACTCTACTGGGTAATTGGTTTTAATATATAATAATATATTGATCTAATTATTTGTGCAACATTTGCCTATGCATTGTACCATAGCCTGTATCAGAAAAATCCAATCTCCTTGCTACCTGTTGACTCCTTAGTTAATGGTATATAAGAACTTTTGAGGAAACATTTGTGGAATTAACATGCTTCAAGTTATTTTCTTTAGAAGGAAGTCAATCATAAATCATGATCTATAGACTCTCAACTAGCCTTAACAGAAATATTACTGACACATATGACAAATAGGATTTACTTCAGGAAGGACTGAATAATTAACAAAATACAAACATGGCAATGTGGAAGCAAATCCCTAAAACATATCATTATGCACTTGAAGCTGTCATAAATGAACTATGTATGTGAGTTCTGTGTCTGTTGCCAATACGGCCATAAGAATATTTTAAAATTCTAGTTTTATACTTCCCTTACGGAAATTTAGCTAACTTTAAAAAGTTATTTGTTTAATTTGTTCAGGCTATAAAATAAAAATTAAACTTTTTTCTGAAAGAAAGTTTATATATCTCAATAATTGAACACTTACTATGTGAAAGACACCAATGCTAACTCCTAGAAAACTTCAAAAAGAGATCTTAGATACATTTCTACTTGTGAGGAGACCATGAAAAATACGCAGAAACTTTTGTAGGGGGAGAATGAGATAAGAACTTTTCAGGTACAGCAAGTGTAGAAAATGAGAAATTTTGCAGCAAAATTATTAATTATTTGGTATGTTTGGAACATGGCTTCCCAAATGACACAGTGGTAAAGAATCTGCCTGCCAAAGCAGAAAACTCCAGAGACTCGGGTTTGATCCCTGAGTTGGGAAGATCCTCTGGATTAGGAAATGGCAACCCAGTCCAGTATTCTTGCCTGGAACCTACCAGGCTACAGTGTGTGGTGTCACAAAGGGTCAGACACGACTGAGCACGCACGCACCCACACAAATTTGGAACACAGAGTTTCTGGGTGCAGAAAGGAAAATGGAGCAAAGAGGACAGTTTAGAATCAGTTTATGTGAGTTCACAATGTCTAAATGGCAGGTCAAAAAGCTCCTGTTTATGTTGTAGGTTACAGAGAAAACAAAGACTATTTTGCTCTTTGCAGCAAACACATTATTTATCAGCTCTATTTTGTCAAACAAACAAACAAACAAAAACCAGACAAAAACTCTATTGGGGGTGTGAGGAGTGAATTAAAAAGCAAAATACTGGAGAAATGGAAAAGCTAGGTAGAAAGTACTCGCAAAATATAATAAGTATCCAGCTTCCGTGTGTGCACACACAATGAATTCAAAATATCTGAGGGCATTTACTTGTTTACTTTTGTAGCTCCACCACAAAGTCTGTCCCTGAGGACAGAATATAGTTCAGTTGGTATACTGTATCTTTGTAACTTGAACATCAACAGTCTTCAAAATGTAGGTGGAGATCTAGACAAATGGTAAGGGGAAAGGGAAATTTTTAAGTGGAAATCATGATTCAAGCAGCAATTTAGGAAGACTGAGGAAAAATGAATAAGGTCAAAAGAGGTTGGAAACATTTCCTTTAAAGTCAGGAAAACACAAAGATGTCTACTGCCACCTAGTATATTCAGCATTGTATTGGAGGTCATAGACAGCTCCGTAAGACATGAAGAAACTGAAAAACAGAAGGAAGAGGAAGACACTCATTATTTGCATTTCATGTGGCTGTTTACATAGAAAATCCGAAACAACCTAGAATGAAATATACAGAAATTAAAGGAGAATTTAGCAAGGTGGTTGAATGTAAGATATATTGAATATAAGCTATATATATATATATTATACATATATAATCATTTCTATGTACAAGTAACATACAGTATAATTACAACATTTTTAAAAAGACATCATTTATAATAGTTACAAAAACTATAATCCCATGGGAATAAATAAGTGTGTGAAAACTATAAGCAAAAGCTGTAAAGGACATTAAAGACAAATATATGTCTATGAGTAAGAAATAAATTCTTTCCAAATTGATACAAAGATTTGATTTCATTCTGATTAAAGTTCCAATGTGTCTATGTATGTTTATCTTGAATGGTTGATTTTGAAATTTATGTGATATGACAAGAAATTCCTTAAGATAAAGTATAAGAAAGAATTAAATATAAAATCCAGAAATGGATGGATGCTTATAGGAAATCTTAATATGTTCCAGATGCAGTATAGCAGACCACTTAGAGAAGACACCATGTAACAAATTTAGGAGTAAAATAGTTATACAGATGGGGGCGGGGGGAAGCACACATCTGAATTTACTAAAAGTATAAAACAAAGCTAAAATTTTTAGAAAAACACATAGATGAATATGAACAATGATATTTCATTGTTATCACTAAAGAAAACATTTCTTAAACAGGGTACCACAAGTACTAACAATAAAGTAACAGAATGATAAATTTGGCAACATTAAGATTAGCAACCTCTTTTTATCAAACAGCCTTTAAGAAAAGTGAAAAATACATCAATAACAAATGGGAGGTGTTTCCAGAAAATAAAATCAAATAACAGATTAGATAACATCAATGCTATATAGACTTCTAGAAATCATTAAGAAAAATAATTCAATAGAAACCTTGGTAAAAGACCTGAGTAGCTAGACACTTCAAGGAATGTGAATACACATAGGGGAAGGTAAAAGTTCTACTAATCAAGAGGAAAATGACAATGACATTTGGCACATTTGAAAAGCGAAATTTAAAAAAAATATGACAGAATCCCAGAGTGTGAAAGGGAATGGATTATCAGTTTCTCTTACATATTGGTGATTAAGATGTTGATTGGTACAGTGGCTTTGGCAGTGTTGTAGAGCAGAACACTGACATACCCTAAGGCTGCTCAGATATGCAAATCCAAGAAAAAGTTTAACAGATCAGTACCAGATGACAATGCAAAAATATACATACTAGCATAATATGCAGCTTAGAAAGAAAAAAACAATAAATACCTACTATCTGGACAGTAAATTATAGTAGGTGCTGTCAATATTATACAGTTAAAAAAAAAAGGAAAGAGAAAAAGATGAGAAAGAACTCTTAGGAGAAACATAAAAATATCTTAGTAATATAAATTCCAGTTTAAAAAGAGAGCTTCAGAAGACATTCTGGAATGTCATCCTTGTTCTTTCTCTTTCTATCCCTCTGTCTCCCGGAAATTCTCACTTGCACTGTGTATTGATTGAATAGTGACTAAGAGTTATCTGCCCCAGTTCGACTACAGTAATTCTTTACAAATTTATTTAAGTTCCCCTGTCTGTGGTTTACTTGTCTATAAAGTGATAATAATATTAGCCCTAGCCCATAGTGTTAGAGAACTGGAAGAAATAATTCATATAAAATACTTATTATAAATTATGGCAAAAATATTAACAACCTTTTCACTAATTATTGAATTTATAATGAAATTATGTGAATATTTGCCTAGTAAATATTTTTAATATCTCTGTCTCTTCTTTAATATTTTTAATATTCTGTCTCTTTCTGTTGATCTTCATAGCAACCAATCGGGTTTAATCTAAACTAACATAGTATTTTACCCAGACTGCTTGTACTCAATCACATGAGACTCTTTGCAGCCCTATGGACTGTAGCCCACCAGGCTTCTCTGTCCATGGGATTCTCCAAGCAAGAATACTGGAGCGGGTTGTCATTTCCTCTTCCAGGGCATCTTCCCAACCCAGGAATTAAACCCACATCTCCTGAGACTTCTGCAACGCAGATGGATTCTTTACCACTGAGCCACCTGGGAAGCCCATCTTGCCCAGACTACTTATTGATATTACTTCTTCACTAATTTCCTGTAACCACTGTGGTACCTACGTAAATCACACTGCCAATTGAAGCCTGAGTGTTCTTTCCAAAATGCAGATCTTATCCAACAATCTGGTTTCTGCTTAAGAGATGTAAGTGGTTTTCATTGCTCTTTGGATAAAGATCAAATTATTAAGGTCACTGACCACCTGGCTAAGGTCCAGCTTTGACCTATATTTTAAATGCATCCTGATACATATCCCTGTGCCTTCCCTGTGCTCATCAACACTGGCTGCTAATCAGTTTCTCAATGCCATGCCCTCTCCTATCACATGACTCTTACATGTACTTTGTCACAGGTGTGTAAAACTTTTTACTAAGTATGTGTTTCTCATCATTCATATTTCTGCACAATCACCACTTCCTCAGGAAAGTCTACCCCATTTCTCTAGTCTAAGTAAACGTTCTTTTATTATGAGCTCTCATAAAACACCATACAGTTTCTTGCCATAACCTGTGTGAAAGAGAGTGAAGTGTGGTTATGGGAAGGAACTGTATGGTCAGAGAAAAACTTAGGTAAAGTTATGGTATCATATTTTGCATGTGGGACATCACCACCCTGAGTAACAGGATGACAATAATGGTCTAATAGAGTTTACATCTCAGTTTTTGCTCTGCAGACCTGGAAGAATCCTACTTTGTGCCATGGTTTGAAGCCAACAGAGGCTATGTAGTCCTGGGAAGAAGACACAAACCAGTAGAGTGTTTCATGATACCAATAAATGCTTCCCTGTGCATCCTTTATACATATAATCCAAGTTTTCACATTTTCAAGTATTAAACTGTACCACTTGATATCAAGTGAGTGAACTTTCATCATTCATCTGAATCTGACAGAAAGGAACACTTCTTGGTGACAGCACTTTTCAGATTGTATTTACATATTTAACACATTTGATTAAGGTCAATCTCCTCTTCTAGACTTTGGGTTACCAAAGTAAGCACCATGTCTCTTTTTGATCATATTGCATACCCAGCATCTAACACAAATCTTAGTTTATAATGTAGATTTAATAATTATTAAATATAAACAAATGGGTGCATGTTTAATTGATTCATGGTAGTGGGGCAGACAGTAACAAGTCAACTCTAATCAAGGTGTCTGGGTTTTTACAGAATGAGAAAGAATATCTTGGGAATCAAAGGAATGGTTAATGTAAGCTAGGTCTTTGTCTATAACTAAATGAAAGGTATTCTGCAAAGAAATTACCAAATGCTTCTTCCTTTGTTGACTGAGGACAAAAGATGTCTCTTCAAGTCTGTTTATACATTTTAAAAGTAATAGAACCCCTAGACACATGGCTGCCTACATTAGTCTATTTCCAATTCTACCTTGCAGCTAAGTGTGAACATATCATTATTTCTGCCACCTTAATGTACAACTTGTGGTATGTATCCTTACAAGGAAGGCACAAGACCTTTTAAATTTCCTTTTGTTCTTCCTCCTGGTGGAAATGTGATTATAGTGGCTGAAGCTACAGTATTTATTCTAAAGTATTAATATATGAAAACCCTAGATTATGAGCTGAGATACAAGGCTATAATTGTTGTTGTTGTTTAGTCCCTCAGTCACGTCTGACTCTTTTGTGACTACATGTAGCCTGCCAGGCTCTTCTGTCCATGGGATTTCCCAGGCAAGAATACTGGAGGGGGCTGCCATTTCCTTCTCTGGGGGATCTTCCCAACCCAGGGATCAAACCTGCATCTCCAGCATTAGGTGGAATCTTTACTGCTGAGCCACCAAGGAAGCCTTGATATACAAGGTATATGTTAAAATGTAATTTAAATAGTGTGGAAAGAGCATTGTGTAGTGTGTCTTTTATTTCCTTTTTTAACTGATGAATTTTGACCAAGGTGAGTGGAATTTATGATTTTAGATTTTTCAGTATATCAATGATATTAGATTAGATATTCAGCTCTACAGACTGACCTTAAGGTTAACTAATTGGTAATTGAGAGTGTTATATTTTTGATGATGTGATATTATAGAAATATCTAGTTGAAAGATATGAAAATAGCTATTCTCCTTTGTAAAGAGGCAGGGGTATATTTATTTTTTTAATTATATTCAATAAATGTGAAAGCACAGTATTGTGTAAGGCAGTACATTAAAGTGGATTCTTAATATCTTATAGTTCATCATGGTTTGCTTAGAAAGTGTTCCTTATCTACTATATAATGTGTTTCTTGAGCTTTGTAAAATAGAAGTTGGAATGTTTTGAATTAGACCTAAGCCTTTGGGGTATAAATTACATTGGATTCCAAATTTAGCATTATTTGACAAGCACAAGGGGAAAATTAAAATCTTCTCCACCTCAGAAATATTATTGGGATCTATTTTGTGAAATTCATTTGTATTGTAAAAGTATCCCCTTTAAAAAAAAAGTATCCCCTTTACATATTGAGTTAGAAAAAGCATTCAGTAAGAAGAAAACATGGGCAATATTACATTCTTTACAATGATAAGAGCAAAGTCTATTCTACCTCCATTATCTTTGAACCAGAGTAGTTCTGGTTTTTATTTGCTTCTATCCTGGATTTCTGCACAATATTTTCTTTAAAGACAGGGTTCTTGATCAAAATAAGAGTGAAGAGTTGAGTGCATGTATCAAAAATTGCTCCCTACTCAACCATAAAAATTACAGTAGAGAGTTTTTTTTTTTTTTTTTAGTATTAAACTCCAAGAATAAAGTGAACAAGAAAGGTGAAAGTTTCAACAACATTTTTGGAAGGAGAAAAGCATATGAACAAATGATGGGTAATCAAGCAGACTAGAAAAAGTAGAATTCCAAGTGGTCAGTGTGAAAAGCTGTGAACCAATAGGATGACATCACAGAATCCTCCAAGGCACAGGACCTAGCTGTGCAATGTGCATTAATAACTGATAATGCAGGAGAGCAAATACAACAAGGAGGGCCTCTTGAATGTAGTTGGAAAACAGTGGATCCTTGTATTCTTTTCCTTCTTCTCCCCTGCAAGACCATTCTTCAACCCATCAAAGTAATAAGGAATTATTCTCAAAAGGGAAAAAAAGGAAGTACTCCAGACTGGAATATGCTAGGTTCAGTTGAAAGCCTGAATGCTAAATTTTATTTTTTTATTTTTTTTCATTTATTTCTTTTTTAATTTATTTATTTTAATTAGAGCCTAATTACTTTACAATATTGTATTGGTTTTGCCATACATCAACATGAATCTACCACGGGTGTACATGTGTTCCCCATCCTGAACAGTGTGATTAAGTGACCTAGATCTCCTTGCATTTATGTTATGACTTTGTATTGTGTCAAATTTGAGTTATATGTATGCTTATTAGTGCTCAGTCACTCAGTCATGTCTGACTCTTTGTGACCCTTGGACTATAGCCCACCAGGTTCCTGTGTCCATGGGATTCTTCAGGCAAGAATACTAAAGTTGGTTGCCGTTTCCTCCTCCAGGGGATCTTCCCGACCCAGGAATCGAACCCTCATCTGTAATCTCTTCTGCACTAGCAAGCAGGTTCTTTACTCCTGCTGCTGCTGCTGCTGCTAAGTCGCTTCAGTCGTGTCCGCCTCTGTGTGACCCCATAGACGGCAGCCCACCAGGATCCCCCTGAGCCACCTGATAATAAGTGACCTTAGTCATTCTGAATGCAGAAAGTAGCGATCTCAAGAGCTCTTAACCAGTGATTAGCAGAACACTGGCAGTTGAGGCTTAATTTCCAGGAAGAAAATTAAAAGATACTCCTGGGGGAGTCAAAGGAAAGATCCAAAGATAGGGATGTTTCAAAGTATTCATTAATAAATAGTCCATCTAGACTTATCTGTGGTAAAACTCTAACTAGATGCAAAGTCTCCCCTACCCTGTTGTGCACATAGAACTCCCAAATCAGACTTTAGTTCCCTTTTCTTAATCATTAACAGGTTGTGAAGAATTAATAAGCATCTGAAGAAAAGCTCTAATACAGAAGATAGAAATCCAAACAAGCATATGGAAAAATGCAACTGGGAAAAAAAAAAACAAAACAACAAACTGAGGTCTTTTCTGGAAGAAGGAAATGTCTTAAGATTACTGTTACTTGCTTCAAACATATAAGAGAAATTATTACATTCATAAAATAAGAATTCATAGAAATTAAAATAATTTGGTAGAAATGAAAAAACTCAATTCAGTAATTTGGAATATAAAGATGACAGAAATGAGAAATAGGAAAGCAAATCTTATAGATGTACACTAAGGAGTTCAGTAGCTCCAATATTTTAGGGTAATCTGGACAATCAGAAGAAAAAAAATTTAAGAGAGAATAAAAATAAATCACAAAGAATTGGAGATCTGAATGCCTTCACA
This sequence comes from Bison bison bison, assembly GCF_000754665.1. Lineage (NCBI taxonomy): Eukaryota > Metazoa > Chordata > Mammalia > Artiodactyla > Bovidae > Bison > Bison bison. The sequence goes on along the minus strand of NW_011494731.1, from coordinate 781,289 downwards.
TTTGCACAGGGTGAGTTGGAAGTAAGAAAACAGTGAAAGAAGGTTTTCAAATTTATCTAAGAAAATTATTTTCAACTTAGAATTAGACACCCCAAAAAAAGTAATAATTATTTATATGAGAGTAGAATAAAAGCATTTTTTAGACTGGAATATCAAAAAACTTGACCTCTGAGGGAGTCCTTTATAATTCATCAAAATTAGAGATAAACCTAGGAAAGGGAGAACATCTGTTAGAAGCAACAGGGGATCCAACATGGTAGAGAAATTAAGGAAATCCCCAGAAGGCAAGAAAATGGAGAAATCTCTCTATAATGATTGTGCTGCAAACAGAAAGGGCTGTCCGAGAGTGAGTCAATAGTATAGCAATAGGATTCAAATTATAGATACACTCAAGACCTTCAAGACCAGGTTCTCCCTGCCATTGTGCCTGTGTGCATGCTCAGTCACTCAGTTGTGTCTGACTCTTTGCCACCCTATGGACTGTATCCCAATAGGCTCTTCTGTCCATGGGATTCTCCAGGCAAGAATACTGGAGTGGGTTGCCGTTTCCTACTCCAGGGGATCTTCCTGACCTAGGGATCAAACCCACAACTCCAGAGTCACCTTCATTGGTAGGCAGATTCTTTACCCCTGAGCCAACTGCTATTGTACCATCTTTTAAACTGAGGACAAAATTCCGAAGTGAGCCTGGCCCATATTGTTTTCCATACCTTACTTGCCTTGATCAGAAACAAATGAAGTTATTCCTGTACATTTCATGCTCTCTTTCCTGAAAGAGCTGGGCACTCTCTTATCTCTATTAAAGTATTCTGCTTATATTTACACCTCAGTGTTGGAAGTGACTGTCAGTAAGCCTAGTCTTGGAATAGAATAGCCCACACCCAGTGACAATCTTTGGTGCACACTACAGCCTGATGCTATGATTCTATTGTACATCTGATGCCATGATTCCCTTTATGTATATGCATTGTACACAATTGGCTGTATTCATATTTCATAATAAACAAACATTTAGAAGCACTGTGCTAAAATTCTTTAAAAGCATTATTGTTTAGTACATAAACTCATTTAATAACAAGAAACTTATTCTTAAAAATATACAACTGAAGTGAAAAATATTTGAAATATTTTAATTTATAAAATATCCTTATCCATTTTACATGTTTGTAAAATAGAATCTATTTCCTTGGTGCTCCCATAATTATTAGGGTTGCTGCTGCTGCTGCTAAGTCGCTTCAGTCATGTCCGACTCTGTGCGACCCCATAGACGGCAGCCCACCAGGCTCCCCCGTCTCTGGGATTCTCCAGGCAAGAACACTGGAGTGGGTTGCCATTTTCTTCTCCAAATTATTAGGGTTATTCAGTTGTAAATATATAAATATATCTCTGGCATTCTCATAACTGTTAGGATTAATTATCTATGAAATATACTGAATATAAATCCTTGATGTTTTCATCTGATTAGCATTATTTAGTGGTGATATATATAAATATATCCTCCCGCAGTGTTCCATAGTGGCTAGAGTTATTTATTTGTGATGTATGTAGCTCCACTGATTATCTGGAGTCATCAGGTTATGTTGTCAACTAGAACAGGCATTTCTTCTTTTTCTTACAATTTGAGTGGTAGACACTGGAAAATAATCTTATGCCAATACACTGCTTTTCCACAGAGAAGAGATGTTCTTTCACAGGTTTAAATTATTTTGAAAGTAACCAAATTTTAATAAAATTAAGAATAGTACTCCATATATGTATAAGTACACAATGAATACAGCAATATCTATTTTGGCAGTAATGTAGAAACCTTTCAGAAAATGGATAAAAGTTGAATATCATACATCATTTTTATATTCTAAATAAACTTTGGAGTTAAAATACAGCAGAATCTTTTATACTTTTTGAATTTTTTAAGTTAATTCTTAAATTATCAGATCATACCAAAGATATAAATAATTATTCCAGACTATTTAAAAAATAGTCATCATTTTCTGCCTATTAAGTTTGTAATATAATGAAGAATTGAAATTTAAAAGTGCTTTAAAATCTTATTAGAACCTAATTGAGTAAAAGCTTAATATTCAGACCAAAATCTGAATATTTTATGAGCTATGTTATTTGAGGTTATTTACCAATACAAAAAAAAATGTTGAGATTTGTAACAGCAACTTGTGCAACTTCCTAAAATTAAATTTTGGGACATAATTGTCCTTGAAATATAAAATTTAACTTAACCCTGACACTAGAAATTTTGAAAACACTTAGAAATTGAATTTTTAAGTAATGGCTATTAGAAATTTATGTTGTTTGTTTTTTTGTTTTTTGTTTTTTGGATAAGAGTTCTAGTTAAAATGAGGTGTTTTGTTTTGTTTTTAATTTATTGTTGATATTGAGCCTATCTCTTCCTCTCCCTTTGCTGAATTAAATCATCAATGTGCAATGAATTCGTAAATTGGACATGAGTTGAACTTCACATATAATATCATAATCACTATACTGTCTTAAACAACACTATGGACATAATCAATGTCCACTCACAAGAGCTAAGATCATGATTGTATCCTCTAAAGCTGTTCTTTTTCACGTTTGAACTGTCCTAAGCCTGAAGATTACATTTTATATTCTGGTCCAGCTTTTAGCCTGATCTTTCTTCTCCTTTTGTCCAGGCAGTTTTGAAGTGGTCATCCTTGATGACCTGGAAGGTTTCAGGAAGTGAACTTCCCTTCATGCAGACAACAAATAGTGCGCTCATTTACCCATACTAGAGAAAAATGAAAGTCAAAGCTGAAAGTAAAATGGACATAATTTTAATGATTTTTTAAATTTTGTGCATTGGATTCAAACAGCAAACTGTGTGCACTCAACTGTTATCACAATGTTGTCAAGAGGTCTGTGTCTTTTACCATTTTACACACAATTGTTCATTACAGTATGTTATCAGCCTCGTGGAAACCAGGGGTGTGGCATGGTAAGCAGTGGTGGTAGTGCACCTAGCTTTTATATTATCTAACTTGAAAATATTTCTCTTCTATGACTCCTTTTTTTCTTGATAAAAATAGTTTTCACCAAACGTTGGTGGTGCACACGCACTACCATTCATGCTCGACATCACACCCCTGACAGGAACGCATGTTCTTATTTTGTTGATAAAAAGTATTACAAAAATTTCCATACAAAAACTATTTTCATAGAAATCTTGCATTTCCACAAATAAACCTGAACATTTTTTGAAAAAAACTGCTCAAGAATTTTGTTCATTTAACATTGTGACTGTATTGATAAATGCAGTCCACGTCAGAGTTCACCACACATACTTCTCTTTAGATGACCAGTCCCCTTTCTCCTTTCACTGAGATCTGCCCAGGCTCCATCAAGTTCATTTATAGCAGGAAGGAGGTTTTGGATTAACATGTCTGAATGTTAGAATGAAAGTTGCAGTCTTCCACAGAACTATCAATACTCAGCCCTCTTTTACAGCTTAAGAAAAAGATTGCAAAACATCATCCATTTTAATTCAGAATCTCTGAACCAACTGTTGCTTTTTTATTCTTGGTGTGAGGTTGGGGAAAGGGTGGCTGGAATAGGTAGGGATTTGGTAGAGATACATGTTAAATCTCCTGCCACAGTGAATATAAGAAAAAACATTATTGCCTTGGTAATTTGACACTTCTATTTCAATCAGTGACACAGACTGTCAAAAAAAAAAACAAAAAGAAAAGAAAGAAAGACACTGATGAAGATCTGCTTTATATTCCACTTGCCATGAAATTCAGATTTGTTTTGCTTTACATTTCTTCACATCCTATAAGCACATATTGTCTATTCAGATGACCATTATACTGAGTAGCTGGGGGCTAGTGACATCATCACCCTCTTATCTGGGTGTTCAGAAGACTTAACTGTGTCTTGTAACACTACAGTTTTTGCTGATTCCAAGTATTTTTATTCTTAATGATTTTTTTTCCTCTGGTTACCCTTGGGGCATTGATATTCCATCTCCTGGCAACAGTTGAACCTCAAAAGGAACCTGTAATTTCTTCCTGGACTGCATTTGAAACCAGCCACAAAATGGTTATGTAACATTCACTCAGAAGAAGGGAGGAACCCATGATAAACAGTGTAACCCCGTGTAACTTGGTTGATCCATGATGTTTATAAATCAAGTCTGATCGTTGTAACTGCTTAGATCACAGAGTCTCTAGTTCATAGACACAGCGGCATGAGGTAACTCATTTTATTTTGCACAGGTTGCATATTTCCACAGGAAACATTCTCGCTAAATTGTTTGGAAAAAAAGACGACAGTTTGTGCTTGGGTGTTTGGCCTCCCAGCTTTATGCCATGGTTTCTTTACCTGGCAACCGTCTGTCGTTAAATGTGTGCATGTTGATAACTTCTTCTGTTTTCACAATAACTGGGGCCTGTGGCTTGTGTTTTAACCGACGCTGGCACTTCAGGGACATCCTCAGTTCCTCTACCATGGCGCTACAGAAGGACCTCTACAGAATAACACAGAAAAGGAAATATTACAAACACATCAAGTGCAATGGTCCTGAAAAATATTAAATTCAGTTTCAACAGACTTGTCAACATAGCAGCCTTGAAGTTTTGAAAAATTCCATTATAATGGTTATATCAAATTATTCCACTTTTAATACTCAAAACATGATAATTAAAATATTTTATCAAAGTGGGCAAGTTTAAAGAAAATCTCCACCTGATAGTGAACTGCCAGCTAGGAATGCATACATTACACATAATTTGAATGAGGTTTTAAGATATATAATTGATTAACATGATAAGATATAATCTACCTTAAATTTAAATACAAGCACAAATAAATCAGTTACCAGAAATCCATCCATGCTATTAAAAAAAATTAGACAAAATATACTGGCTTTTAGATCATAATGTAAGATATGAAAATTTTCTTTAAACATGGATTCTTCATTTTGTCTTTCAAAACAGAACAAAAATAGCACTCACACATTTAGACATAAAATATGGAAAATTATTTTTGGTATTCATTTTATCTTTTTTGTGATCATGCCTATAAAACTATTGGTGAAGATTACAAACACATATGACCTAATCATGAAATGACATTGTATCACATTTAAAAATCCATGCACAAATATTAACTACACTTTTGGTATCATCAACTTGGTAACTGAGACTGATAAATAATTTATTTCATGAAAAAAAAATGACCCTATATATATTTTTTAATTCCGATTTCATTGGCAATAGATTTGCCAGAAATTCTATATATCTGGAACTTATGACACACTCCTCAAATTCCTATTACAGAGTGAAAACATAAGACAGAAACTTGTTAGTCTCCCTTTCCATCTAATTGAGATACATGTGTTAGTTACATATAAATCAGATTCATGAGCTAGTTGCATATTGTTGTTAACATTCAGATGGTCTAAGACTTAGGCTATTTTTTATGCAAGGACTAAAAATGTGGACAACAACTAAAAATGTGGACAAGAATGAAAAATTTACACAATTCCAAAAAGTGATATGAAAACATAATGAAATAAACCTAATCAAATATGCATGAGAAGTCTTTTTTGTTTTGCATTTTATGATGCTTCTTTGTTGTTTATCATCTTAGGCTAATTCCAAAATCCAAAAGGAAGCTTCGGGAGTTGGTGATGTTCAGGGAAGCCTGTTGTGCTGCAGTCCATGGGGTTGCAAAGAGTCGGACACAACTGAGCGACTGAACTGAACTGAACTAAATTCCAAAATAATGTAGGATAAAAATGGTTAATACCATATACATGCCTTATACTTTTTAAAATACTTTTCATATATCACTTTTTGTGACACAAACTAACACTGAATTAAGTTGGGCATCTATATGACAGAGGATAACTCACTTTCTGCAGCTCACAACTGCACCTCCAGCAAGATATTCTGATACCCAATTTTATGTATTTTGATCCTGCACTGGTAGCTTCTTGTCCATTCCTGGCTATATTCTCATTTTTCTTCTTTAGGTTGCTGAAGAGTTTCCTTAGTGATCATCCCAAATCTATGCCTTGGCTATTGCTGAAATTCTCACAATTATCAGCAATAATCTATTGTTTTAAACATCAGTTATTAATAGTATTTTCTTGTCCAATAAACAGGTGAAATCCAAATCTCTTTTTTTCATCATGACCTCTCTGAGTTAATTTTACCTTATCTCTCCCCCAACCTATTCCTCTTCCTCTTCTTCTTTTTTTTTTCTCTTTACACACATGCTTCTCTTTGGACCGCCAAAGTTTTTCTCCTTTGTTTCTTTTTGCTCTGGTACTCAGCAGAGTTCTTTCATCTTTCACATCAGTCCAGCTTTATCCCTTACCTCCAGACATGACTCAAATTTTAACTTATTCAGGAACTAGTTTCCAGTTGACCAGGCTTATTATTTCTACTCAGTTTACTATTTTTCCCTCACTATCTTGTTTCTCTGTCTGACCTCCAGGGCTTCCATGTTTCCCTCTCATTGAATTGTAAAGAATAGAGATCAAGTGCTCACAGCACTGTTGTACGCATGTTGACTGAATTAACAATAGCCATACATGACCTTAACATTTTAATTCTTTTTTAATAATGTTTGTAATTCAATTGCTTAAAATTTTTTTTTCAGAATCTTAGTAAAATACATTGTGTACAAGTGAGCTAATTAATCAGATAAAACTTTGTTATTTGTTTAATAACATTAAATTCATAAAAATTTTAATTTATTAGTGTTTGTCATGGGAGATGATTAAATGCTACACATGAATTCCAAACTAACTGCAAGTTATCTCTATGTATTATTTATTATGTGCTAAATTATACGGTTTTGAAATTCACAGATTCTATTTCTGTTAAAAGATCTATATGACACCTGATAGCCAGTATATGGACACAGTGTTTCTTGTTGCTTAATACCTACTATTAGATGTACTTATTAAGAACATGATGAAAATGATGATGAAGATGGTGATGATGACAACACTGTAGAAATGGAAAAATCTGACTCCAAAAGAGGGAGGAATACATAGTCTTGAGGTAACTTAGTCTTGGTTCTCTGTTGAAACATTTAACAGAAGAATTGATTAGATAATATAACAATGTCAGAGCTTGATGCCATCGACACTTTAAAAATGTTATAGGATGTGAATAATGTTGAATTGTTTGAAATAAGCCTTCATTTAAAATAACTAAATTTCCCAAATTTATAACATTCTCTTTGGCAAACTCAGTTTTTAGATATCATGATTATATTGATTTCACAAGTGATAAAATAGAGATATTGTTTTATCCATAGTAATAGAGTGGTCTAAACAACTGATTTTCTCAGGAAAAAAATCTCACAAATGTACATAACTATTCAACCATGAACTGATTCAGTTTTATTTCTAGTTAGTTAGGGCAAAAATTTGGAGACAATATTGACAAATTTTATTAATAGCCTATACTTAACTTCAAACTATAAATGCATTTAAACTCTTTTAAAGCAATTTTATGTAATATAACACTTGTAATACTGATTAATATAAATTATAAGCATATATCCTGCCCCAATCAAGCATAAATAATTTAAAATTATCTCAAGTAAATGATATTTACAAATTTATAAACTCTGAAAATTGTAAACATGTAATCCCACCATTATCATTTTAGGCTATCTCTATTTTCTTAAGCCATTAGAAAGTAAAAAATTTAATCAAGCAAGCTTTAAGCAGTCAATCAGTAGTTTTGGTTATAATATCATGTTACCACTTTTGTTAACTTTTTTCTCTAAATAAGTTGACTTTGACAGTTCTTTTTTATTTATCAATATGTTTTACCTAAAAAAATAGTATTATCTTAGGTTCTAATACAGTCACCATGAAACTGTAGGTTCTTTTCTTACTTATATAATATTTCCAATCCTTCACAAAACTATGAAAATCTTTAGATTTGAGCAAAAATTTGGAGACAATATTGACAAATTTAAAAAATCTAATGATACCATAAAGTATGGTTCATTTGTATCACTAAAGAAAACACAGTTTTTAAAAATTTTTTAAAGCTTTAAAATGTAAATTCTGTATCTTGATCTCTGTAAGACCTGAAGTTGAAACTGTACAGACGATTGTGAAATACAGCTGTTTCTCTGTGTTGTACGTCGCCAAAAAATTACTATGTCTGATTTTTAAACTTCTAACTTGTCATTTGATAGAGACAAATAGTGTTTCCTAATTCATATCATGATCAGAATTTTTCACATGTCCTTTTATTGAACTATGGAATAAGATTTTGAAAAACCTAAATGCACTTGACAGGAATTTTCAGAGTTATAATGAAGAAGAAGGAAACTGAGGAGGAGCGAGGAGGAAAAGAAAGAATAAAAGAGAGAGGAAGAGAGGAAAAGGGGGTGGGGGACTTAAGGAAAGAAACAGCGAAGGAAAGAGGGAAGAAAATAAGGGAGAGAGGAAGTGAGAGAAAGATTGAGGGAGGAAGAAAGAGAAAGAAAACTACCATGCTTTTTGAATCACTTCTTAGGGACAGAAACACACAAATTGTGTCAAAGAAAGTTCCTTAGGGTGAAAACAACAACAAAAATGTTTCTGCACAATATGACAGACTACAAAAAGAAAAAAAGGTGCAAGGATACTAACCATTATTAAAAACCTCTTTTAGTAAGTTTCAAAAGTTTACTAAACAGTGTCTGGATTGTAGGGTGGCACTAACCAAATAGAAGATTCCTGAAAATGAAAATTTAAATCTTTGAGCTGTTAGCATGTATAATTGCATTTAAATTAGTTAAACTCATTATAAAATTCACTATATTTAATGAGGCAACCTGTATTACACATCTCTAATTCTTGAAACAATGAAGGTTTGGAAACCTTAAAAATAATGAATTTGTCTAAATGTACATTGCCTTTTAAACAAGCTATTTTTTTATGTATAAGACAACACATAAATAGTCCACAGATAAATGTTCTCAAGAATATCATTCGTGGTGTTATAGAATAATTTAATCTTAATAGCTTGACTTTCTAATTTATAAATATGTTTATATGATACATGATGTGACAGCACTTTGAGAAGCACATAAATTTTTTTAGTATTAGAAATCTAGTTGCAAACATGCTCCACATTAAACAGTGATATATTTAAACTTCATTTTTTAGTTAAATCCTTTATGTTTAGCAATGTCTTTAAAAAAATAGCAACTGATGAAAAATAAGTTTAATTTTTTAAACTTTGAAACTCATCACTTTCATGTTGAATATATAATAATATACCAATTGGAGAAATAATCATAAATATTATATGCTATTATTAGATCTCTATTTAGTACATATTATGTAAGGAGGAAACTATGCTATATATCTTACTGTCTTATTTTTTAAGGGTATGCTGCTGCTAAGTTGCTTCAGTCCTGTCCGACTCTGTGCGACCCCATAGACGGCAGCCCACCAGGCTCCACCATCCCTGGGATTCTCCAGGCAAGAACACTGGAGTGGGTTGAAATTAACTAAATGATATTCCAATATTCAGAACAATTTCCAACCATTTTTGTGTACAGTTTCTATTTGAAGCCTATTAAAACATCTTTGACTTCCCTGGTGGCTCAGAGGTTAAAGAGTCTGCCTGCAATGCGAGAGACCTGGGTTCGATCCCTGGGTCGGGAAGATCCCCTGGAGAAGGAAATGGCAACCCACTCCAGTATTCCTGCCTGGAGAATCCCATGGACGGTGGAGCCTGGTGGGCTACAGTCCACGGGGTCATAAAGAGTCGGACACAACTGAGCGACTTCACTCATTCACTCAAAACATCTTTAAACTGCTTATAAGAGACTTTGTAGTGCAATGTCCTAATATATACTAGCATCTCTCAACGAAAATGTTTTGTTTTGTCATTTAAATTATTTGTTCACTGATTATGGATACCTCATTCATTCTTAGACATTTTCTAATTAATTTCGGATGCTGTAGGCCATTTGACCAAGAATTCCAGATCACATGTAGTAGAGACAAATCCAGTCACTGTAATTAATCCCTGTGGAAAATTGCTCCACTTTAGGTAATACTTAAATTAACTAAATAATAACTAAAGGGAAATAAAAAGTATATTGGATGCAATATGCAACATTTTATATAAATGTTGGTGTTCTAAATAATGAAGATAAATGTCATTTAACAAGGCCCATTTCTTTTGATTTTACTCTTTAATTAGCAGTCTTTTAAAATATCAAATAGCTAGTGCTATCTATCAGAAGCATGGATTTACCTAAAGCTGTATGAATGTAACAGTGAAGCAATGAGAGATGAAAAATGACTAGCTAAGGTACTCATGTCCAAATATATATATATAATATATATATATAAACTTTGATCTTGATGCTTAGTCTTAGAGCAGTACTCTTTTTAAAAAGTCCATATATACATATATATATATATAATTTAAATATGCTGTGCACTAGTCAGAGAGGTATGTACACATTGATATTCTAACTGAAAAAGGAATACTGTTCTCTTGACTTCCATTCTGTGTGTTATTATATTAGCCTGCCTCACTAACAGTGATTTGAATTTCAGCTAAGTTCTTTTACCTGGACTCTATTCTTAACAAATGGTAATTTTTGAATACTAAATAATAAATCAGACAGAAAAATTATGGCACTAAATTATTTTTTCTTAATAAATAAAATGACAAAGCTTCCTATGTTTTAGCCTGGATTATTTTACAATGATAAACAAAACCAAAGATTAAAATACTCTCAGGAACCTTGACTCTTACTGAATAACTTTATATTACATTTTGCAAATAAATGAGACAGAGAAAAATGGGGCATCATTATACATTTTTACACTTCCCTTACTTAAGTTAGAAAAATCAATAAATTAGGTCTGACAAGCTTCAACACCATTTTAGTCAACACAGCTGTGAAACGAATTTTAAGAAAAAGCAATGTTAATCATATTCTTGCCAGTAGTCATAATAATAACAATTTTTCAACAAAGTATGTAACATCCAAATAACTAATGTTTAATTCCAGGAAAGCTCTCTTTCCTTTAAAGTACAGCAGTTAAAATGTATCAGTTTTATAAATAAAAATAATAATTATATTATAATGAAAGCTTCTTAGTATATGCCAGACATGCAAAAAGCTCTATATATGTTAACTATATTAACTTCTAAAGCATTTTAATTTATGGTGTATTTGTAACCCATTCATTTATTTAAAAGATGTATAGAAAGATTAATATAACACGGAGTTGAACACACTTGAAGAATGATTCCAAGTCTTTTCTTTTTTTTAAATTTCAAAACTCATGCTTAATGTCCAGGAAAGTGAAATAACTATACAGGGCTCACGATCAAAGCCCAGTCTGTTTATCTAACTCAAACTCCCACTCCATACATTTTGTCAATACAACATCAGGGATAAAACCTGCCAAGAAAAATAGCTAAATGTTCTCCTTCCATGTCCTGTAGTGTTCTGTGGTGTAAACAGAATAGGCATATTTCAACTTGAGAAACATACTTGACCCTTGATATACTTATCCTCTTCTGCTCAATATGGATAATAATCTTTGCATAGCTCTCAGAGTAACTTTGTACCACTTTAAAAATTCTAAAGTCATTTATGAAAACCAGCTATAATGTTGTTTTAAAACATTATGGGCATTAAAAGAGTATGAGTTATCATAAACAAATGACTTAAAACTCCTTTTGCTGATTTGTAACTACTTAGTGAGCAAAAGGAAGATTGGCAATTGAAGTGTTATTTTATATTTATTTATAAAAAGTTTTTTTTTTTGAGCCATCCAGTTAGTCCCTATAGAGGTTATTAGTGGAAATTGAGAGATGCTCTGCTTTCAGAGAAAGGCAGTAATATAAAAACAAGACAAAATACAGTTTTGTCCAAAGTTTATTTGCCACTTTTAACTTTTGAGTAGCAACATGCTTTATAGCTAGATTTTAAATTAAAAATGTACTTAGAAAGTTAACAGTTAAAACTCCATATATTAAATACAAACTCCCTATATGAAAAGTACAAATATTCCATGGTTTGTAAGTAAGTATTATTTGGAAAAATGTAAATATTGTAATAAAATTTTTACTGATAATTTAGGACAATGTTTGCTTTCATATATCTTCTCCAATAAATGTATTCTTTTATGAAGCATTACTTCTGTTAGAACTAATTCTTCAGCATTCTGGAAGCAATTTGTGCATAAGGATTTATGAACAACTTGTTTTAATTCTCCTGATTCCATGAAATACAGATTCAGCCAGCTTTGAAAAGTATTTTTCCTCTGAATAATCTTTCATACAGAATGTCTAGTCTTGCAAGTTTAAATTAAACCACTATGATTTTCTTCTTATTCCTCATATTGCCTTGTTTCATTCATTTGTCCTTCTATGAGTTACAACTGCCTTCTACATTTCCTATTCAACTATACACTGAAGAACATTCTATGTACCCACAACACTTTTTTTGAATTTTCAATGACTGAAAATCACCACATTATATAAAGATTATTGTTGATAAGATTAACCGGTGTTCTATAATACAAACAACTATGTACACTAAAATGTACTATGTCCTGAAAAACAACTGTACAAAATAGCTCTTAAAATGTACTTTAATCACCTTGCAGGAAAGCACATAACATGTATCCAAGACACGGAATGTAGCTTAAAAATTCAATATCCAGCAATAATTTATATATTTTTATTTCTAAGATATATTTACTGTATTTTCTTTATGCTTAAATAATAGAAAGGGAATATTTTATTATATTTTCATATCAAGAAATGCAAAGATTCATATTCAACCTGATGTTCAATAAGGAACAGTTTGTACAGGCAAATCTATTTCAGTTATATGGAAATAAATCTATTTATAGATTTATATACACAGAAACAAAAGGTGCAACTATGTAAGTTATATTACCATTCTCATTGGAAATCAAAAGAAGGCAGAATTATATATAGCTTTTAAAAGTGAAAATATTCAAAAATTTGAGAAATGATTAATAATTCCAACATAAATTAATAAACAATAATGATCATAAAATAGTATTATAAAAATTCTTACAGCAATTTATAACTCATACTTACAAAAATCAATGTATTATCATAAAAATATATTACCAGAGAAATTAAAATTATAAATATTAAGCAAGTTTTTTCAGTTATAAGTAAGATTTAAAGGTAAACACAGACTATTTCAAACAAATCTATGTTATCTGAAATGCATTGATAATTGCCTAAGATATGCAACAATTTTTTGAATTGCTTACTGAATGAACCTCAAGTACTAATTTTTTTAAAAGCAAGGAAAATATAAGGCAAAAAGAAAATTATAAAATGCACATGTTGATTAGTTGTTTTTCAAACATGTTTAAAATGGAAAAACATTTTAAGTAACTTTCATAATGGCCAGGTTATATGGTGAAAACCATCAAAAAAAGAAAAACAACTATTTAGTTTACAAGTTTGAATAAATGTGAAAAGCAATATGTCCTTCAGGCATTAATATTTGCATCAAAATTAAAACCACTAAGTATTTTAAAAATTATAATACACCATCTTGTGGTTATTGGAAAGGAATGCAACTTATAATTTTTATATTTTTATAAGGTCTACATATTTCAGCATTATATTCTCTTTTTAGTTTAACCTGCCCTCATTTAAAAATAACATTCTTATAGTACACTTAATTCTAAAATAGTTCAGAAATATAAAAACATTATAGTCATTAAGACTATAAAGTGTGATCCTTTAATATCTTACAAAATATATACTATAAAAGACATATTATTTTCACCTTTAATAATAATCACTAATTTATTATCATTATTAGAGATAAGACATGAAAGGTAATATATTAATTATCCATAAACTTTATAAATAAACTTCATTTTCAACTAGATTGCATGTATATCATATCCACCAGCTTATTTAGATAAAGATAGAAATTTTCATTTGTTCTTTTTAAAAATACTAGAATATTATGAATTAAAGAAAGAAGAAATACAATGGAAAAAGTAAAAGAGGTAAGAGATAAAGTATATGGGAGCTGGAATTATGAATAATATATACTTGCGTACTTCCAAAGTGCAAATAAAATTCGTTGCACACTTGGTTCTCAATAAATAATTATTGACTAAATGAATAATTTTAAAAATATTTACTTTGGTTTTAAAATCCAAAAATCTCAATTAAAGACACAAATCCTAAGTGCAAATAAAATAAATTTCTGTATACTCACATGCATATTTTACAATAAAATCTAGGACTATTTCACAGCTAATTTTAATAAATTAACTAAGGTGTTAAACCATATTGCCCAACAAAGTAAAATATTTTTCTCAGGAAAAATGAAGAGGAATGGAGCTCAACAACATAATTTATCATAATAAATACAATATATAACATCTAATAAACCTATTTTATTTATTTACTTTATAAACATAGTTCTTTTGAATTATGTGAAAACATAGTTCTTTTTTATTGTTTATGATCAACTTTCCTAAGTTTCTGGAATCAGTTTCATTATTTAACAGGTAAAGAAAGAAAAAAGGAAGGGAGTAGAAAAACAGAAATATAAAAAGGAAGAGTCTTATGCCAACAGGAACTGTCTGAGATATGGAGATACATCAAACTCACTAGTCCTTTTTCCTAAAGGAATTAAGAGGTAAGAATCTAATACGGAAAGAGATTCCTCCCCCTACCCCCCACAGAAATCAGCAAATATGAATAAAATAGTGAGCAAAGTTTCCCTTATGGCTCAGATGGTAAAGAATCTGCCTGCCAAGAGGAAGACCAAGCTTTGATCCCTGGGTGAGGAAAATCCCTTGGAGAAGGAAAAGGCAACCCACTCCAGTATTCTTGCCTAGAGAATTCCATGGACAGAGGAGCCTGGCAGGCTACAGTCCATGGGGTCATAAAGAGCTGCACAGGACTGAGCGACTACACTTTCACTTTCACTTTCAAGGGAGAACTCTCATCAGAGGCTTCACAAAGGAAAGAATGGACCTTGTTTGAAATGGATAAAACTCATTCCCAACTTTCTCAAGGGGCAGCAAATATTCTTTTTTGTTTGTTTGTTTTAGCAAATATTCTTGGAATGAGGATAGTTTCTGAAGTTAGCTAAGCTTTTTTAGCATCATTCCTTCCAAAGAACACACAGGGCTGATCTCCTTTAGAATGGACTGGTTGGATCTCCTTGCAGTCCAAGGGACTCTCAAGAGTCTTCTCCAACACCACAGTTCAAAAGCATCAATTCTTCAGCACTCAGCTTTCTTCACAATCCAACTCTCGCATCCATACATGACACTGGAAAAACCATAGCCTTGACTAGACGGACCTTTGTTGGCAAAGTAATGTCTCTGCTTTTGAATATGCTATCTAGGTTGGTCATAACTTTTCTTCCAAGGAGTAAACGTCTTTTAATTTCATGGCTGCAGTCACCATCTGCAGTGATTTTGGAGCCCCAAAAAATAAAGTCTGACACTGTTTCCACTGTTTCCCCATCTATTTCCCATGAAGTGATGGGCCCAGATGCTGGGAGGGATTGGGGGCAGGAGGAAAAGGGGACGACAGAGGATGAGATGGCTGGATGGCATCACCGACTTGATGGACGTGAGTTTGAGTGAACTCTGGGAGATGGTGATGGACAGGGAGGCCTGGAGTGCTGTGATTCATGGAGTCGCAAAGAGTCGGACACGACTGAGCGACTGGACTGAACTGAACTGAACTGAAGCTTTTTTAAAAAAATGAGATGTACAGATAAAGTGATATGGTTTTCTTTTAAATCAGTTCAGTTCAGTCACTCAGTTGTGTCCAACTCTTTGTGACTCCATGGACTGCATCATGCCAGGCTTACCTGTCCATCACCAACTCCTGGAGTTTGCTCAAACTCATGTCCATCTAATTGGTGATGACTTCCAACCATCGCATCCTCTGTTACCCCCTTGTCCTTCCACCTTCAATCTTTCCCAGCATCAGGGTCTTTTCCAATGAGTCAGTTCTTCGCATCAGGTGGCCAAAGTATTGAAGCTTCAGCTTCACAACCAGTCCTTCCAATGAATATTCAGGACTGATTTCCTTTAGGATGGACTAATGGTTTGATCTCTTTGCAGTCCAAGAGACTCTCAAGAGTCTTCTCCAACAACACAGTTTAAAAGCATCAATTCTTCAGTGCTCAGCTTTCTTTATAGTCCAACCCTCACATCCATACATGACTACTGGAAAAACCATAACTTTTGGAGATGGACCTTTGTTGACAAAGTAATATCTCTTCCTTTTAATATGCTGTCTAGGTTGATCATAGCTTTTCTTCCAAGGAACAAGCATCTTTTAATTTCATGGCTGCAGTCACCATCAGCAGTGATTTTGGAGCCCCCCAAAAAATAAAGTCTCTCACTGTTTCCACTATTTTCCCATCTATTTAGCATGAAGTGATTGTACTGGATGCCATAATCTTAGTTTTTTGAATGCTGAGTTTTAAGACAACTTTTTCACTCTCCTCTTTCACTTTCATCAAGAGGCTCTTTAGCTCTTCTTTGCTCTCTGCCATAAGGGTGGTGTAATCTGCATATCTAAGGTTATTGATATTTCTCCCGGCAATTGATTCCAGATTGTGCTTCATCCACCCTGGCATTTCACATGATGTACTCTGATAACTGTTGTTTCTTGACCTGTATACACATTTCTCAGGAGGCAGGTTAGGTGGACTGGTATTCCCATGTCTTTAAGAATTTTCCACAGTTTGCTGTGATCCACATAATCAAAGGCTTTGGCACAGTCAATAAAGCTGATGTTTTTCTGGAACTCTCTTTCTTTTTTGATGATCCAGCGGATGTTGGCCATTTCATTGTAATAGAAAATAAAAATCTAACACCACCTTGTGGAAATAGTTGTGCCTTGTATGCAGGTCAGGAAGCAATAGTTAGAACTGGACATGGAACAACAGACTGGTTCCAAATAGGAAAAGGAGTACGTCAAGGCTGTGTATTGTCACCCTACTTATTTAACTTATATGCAGAGTACGCCATGAGAAACGCTGGGCTGGAAGAAGCACAAGCTGGAATCAAGATTGCTGGGAGAAATATCAATAACCTCAGATATGCAGATGACACCACCCTTGTGGCAGAAAGTGAAGAGGAACTCAAAAGCCTCTTGATGAAAGTGAAAGAGGAGAGTGAAAAAGTTGGCTTAAAGCTCAACATTCAGAAAACAAAGATCATGGCATCCGGTCCCATCACTTCATGGGAAATAGATGAGGAAACAGTGGAAACAGTGTCAGACATTATTTTTCTGGGCTCCAAAATCACTGCAGATGGTGACTGCAGCCATGAAATTAAAAGATGCTTACTCCTTGGAAGGAAAGTTATGACCAACCTAGATAGCATATTCAAAAGCAGAGACATCACTTTGCCAACAAAGGTTCATCTAGTCAAGGCTATGGTTTTTCCTGTGG